>NW_026727639.1:0-32732 GCF_029784015.1 Lycium ferocissimum
GTGATAAGGGTACTATGTTCAGAGGCTCGTAGACGTGACATGTCCAGTCAGTTATGTACAGTTAAATACGTGGTATTTTGGTATTTTAATGTTGTTGTATGAAACGATAGTGAAGCTAATTAGTCTCATGCCCCCAGCAATGACGCCGCGAATATTAATGTTCAGTTCGGAAAAAAATACGGCACTGTTTATAAGTGACTTGGTTAAGAGGTACAGGTAACATACAAGTAAGGGGTGCTCGGTACAAGTATCGGGTACTCGTCACGGCCCCTAGACGGGTCGTGACACTTCTCCTATAATTCCAACAACCCCGAGAATTCAACTCGCCAAATCAACAACAACCATACTATCAACATTCATAAATGATTCAAAATGCATTCTATTATTAATAATTCCTTTCTACACAATTCGATAACATTTCATTTATATTCAACAAAACTACATACGATCAATTCAATACCAATGCTCACACATATTCGATTACTAATCCGAAACCATTCAAGCAATATTCAAGAACTCTTTAAGCAATCCATACAATATTTTGCAACAATCCAATTAATGCTCTACTCCACCCGAAACATCCACAATTGCAATAAGGCAACAACAATGCATTTCCTTCTTCCAAATTCATCAACTACATCAACAATTCACACGTCTGCAACATTATTTCCTTAATTTCAAGAAAACCTACTAAAATCACATTAAGCTCCAAATCAGCCCACACAACTATAACTTCAATTTGGATCATTAACCCTTCATTTTCATCACATAGAACCCACAACACAACATTCTAAACGTACCACATGAAATTAATTCTTCACTTCTACATTATCACACATGCACGGCCACACATATAAAACCATATTTTCATGAACTTCACTTACTTCTACATATCACAACACGCACAAACACCCATAAAACATGTAAAGAATATTAATCCTCACCTTCCTTGCTCAACTTTCTCCACTCCGGCCAAGGTTCCATTTGCAAGAACGGATGATCTTCTTGTTCCATTAACTACTCCACGTCGACGAGGACCTTCCAATTAGTAGGAAAGCTAGAGGAAAAGAATTTTCCTTGGTCATCTCACCATGGCACCACCTTCGGCCAACCATGGCCGAGTGCCTTCTCTTCCTCTTTCTTTCTCTTTCTTGAATTCTCTTGGCTTTACAAAATAATGAATAAGTCCCATGTCTTCATCACTTGTTCATATATATATATATATATATATATATATATATATATATATATATAGTACATGACAAGTCATGTGCACTCTTCGCATATTTCTCCCCTTCTTTTTTCTTTCTCCTTTTTCTCTAATTTTCTAGAAATTTCCATAAGTGAAAATGATAAAGATGATTTAATTATCATCTATGCTTCCATAAATAATAACCACATGTGGCCCCATGGCCCACTCCACCTTGGCCTTTAATTTCATAAACTTTTAACTTTCCAAAATTCATTTTTAACCCCAAAATTTCCATTCAATAAAATCATAAATGACTTGTACCTTAAAACAAAGTTCTAAAATAGCCCTGTCGTTAACTTTCCGCAACTGACTCGGAATATCCCATTGCACGAAATGCGGAATATAACATCCTTCCCCCCTTTAGAACATTCGTCCTCGAATGTTCAACTAGTCCTACGGGGTCCCATAAGCACCTCGGGGAGCTCCCTTTTCGTAGTTATTGTCATCCTTCATACTATCTCTTAAGCTATCCACCATTCTCTTATCATATTCTTTTTCTTCCACACGTTCATTTTCTGCGTCGTGTCGTTCAAAGCCTTGTGTAAAACTTCTCACTACCTTAAACAAAGATCCGACTTTTATTCACTTATTGCCGATTTTCCCGATCATCTAACTCACTTCAAGAAAGGGTATCATTTGTAGCCCGTAGCATCCATGTCAAACACACTACCGTATCAACTATTTCTATCTCGTCCTTACATTTCTCTAACCTGCTTCCCCCCTTTAGGGGTGTACTTATACCATTATCCATTTATACTTCGCCTCATGTCCTTATTCCCAACCTTAATTCGACCACTTTTTATTCCGACGTAACGTCAACGTCCTCTTGAGATGTTATCTTTATCTCAACTTATCTCGGATTTCCCTTGGTATCCCCTTATCATTTCTCCCGCTTATGCCTATCCCTTATTCTGCACACGAGGGGTCTTATGCCCTCTCCGTATCATTCAGGATACATTACTCCTACATAATCTTTCTCTCATTTTCAAAACGTATTCCGTTCATCCACGTTTACCTGTATCATACCAGTCATCTTCTGGCATTTACGCTATCTTGTTTCTCCTCGTCCTACAACTTGGCCTTCCGCCATCTCGACACTTATGGCACCCATTTTTCCTCGTTTCTCAACTTTCTATAGCTTGGCTTTTCATCGTTCCGTCACTTACGGCACTCGTGTCTTCCGTTACACACGTCATATCCTATTACTACACTATTGTCTCGCTTCTTTCTTATTCCTTCTTTCCGTTAACTCCTCTTCTTTACCGACCTGATCCGCCCATCCTACGCGACCTTTTACGGTTTCTGCCCGCTCCGCTGATTCTAATTTTCCTTAGATTAATCTAACTTCTCATTTGCCTCTTCCGTCTGAATTTGTAAGATTTTTCGTAAAACTTCCCGGGGGTCACCCATCCCGAAATTTCCCTCACTCCAAAGACGCTTAACTTTAAAACTTTGATGAAATACGATGCTTTAACGCCTTCCGATCGCGTCTACCTCACCGTATGACCTTCGTCACATAATGGGGTAAATTGGGATCTTAGCATATTCCAAGGCCCCTCACAACGCGCGTTTCCCCGCCGTTTTATTCATACATTCTTATCCGTCACCACGTTTTTTCCTTCATACTCTTATCTTAATCGTATCATTACTCCCTCTAACTATAATCCCGTCATATATCTTTTTTTTTTGTTCTTACTTATCAGTCCAACCAATGCCTTAATATATCACCCTATCAAAATCTACCGGCCCTTTCTAAATCATTTTTTTAGTATCACAACTCATCTCTTAATATCACCAATCCGTTCCAAATTCCTTATTACCATACCCTCATCGGCTTCCTATTTACTATTATCACCAACTCCTTAGTTAACTTATTCCTAGAGGGCAGCCATACTCGTAGCTCAGTTGACTCCCATTGTTACTATTAACACGACTTTTTCAAATATATTCCAGACTTACATCTCATTTCCGCACCATTTCTAGAAAAATTTCAGCAGAGTTTCCTCTGTATTTCTTATTATCCCAAAACCTGCACGCAGGAAATACCAATAGTGCCTTACAGGGCCATCATCATATACATACATCATATCATATCGTATCGTATCACAGCCGCACAGGGCTCTCAATATTCATAAAGGTCTGAAAATAGTGAACCTACCTCATATGCTCAACACACATTTGCACGTGTTACCCTTTCTTCTTACTTTCCTTTTCATTTTTCATTTTTTTTTTCAACTTCACCCTTCAATCATGCGCCAATACCTTACTCAACATATATCTTTCGTACCTTTACTTACTGCGTGCTTTGTAACTTCCATCATCAATCGCTTCTTTGATCGGTGTCGTTCTTACGCTAAAATCAATGGTTAGTACCGGAAATCTCATTCCCACTTGGCTCTATGGCACGATCCAAGAAGTGAAAGAGAGTAACCACCCTAGATGCCCCAGCCTCCTTGTTTATAAATGTGGCTGGCTTCACACTATAAACAGGACTCTACGGACACGACTTTACGAGACAACCCCTAGGACGAACTGCTCCGATACCAATTTGTCACACCCTTAATCCGATAGGGTGTGATGGGCACTACCCTTACCTAGGGCCGAGCGAACCGCCGGCTCTCGTAATACTCGTAACCGTCTTGGGCCCTTAGCCATAACACCAATATGTAATGAATTTTTTTTTTTTCGGCAAACAAACATGCCTTTCCGTCTTTCTCAAACCAAATAAAAATCTGTAATCATGTAATACCTGTAATATAATGTATAACGATTACATCGGCTTATAGAGCGCTTATACAATCGACACACTATACACATGACTGCGTTCGCAAAGTCTCTAACATAGAACAAACTTTCATAACATAAACATCCGACTCGGCGGTACTCGGAGGAAATGAAGCTCGCGATCCCGGCGGAACATCTTCACTAACGTCTTGACTCGTGCAGGTGTCCCGCGCGGCATGAACGCCCCAAGAAGAAAGGTCGATGTACGGAATATGCGAGTATGTAAAGCATGGAATACGAAACGAGATCATAACCGAAATGAGGAGTACAGAAAATGTGCATAATAGTCAGAATACCGAAGTACATGCATATGTAATACAAATAGTGCATAAGCGGTACAGAAGGCAGATATAATCATCAGAATGCTCAAAATATTTAGCTTTCTTTAGAAAAACATTCTGTCTCATATGTATATAAAATAGAACATATCATAGTAGGCGACATTAACCGATGTGATTTGTTATATCCCGCATTTTGTACGTCGGAATATTTCAAGACAATTGCGGGAAGTTAAGGGCAAGACCATCTTCTAAAAATTATTTTAGCATAAGTTGGTTATGAATATTATTTATGAATATTATTGAACGGAAATATTGAGAAAGGCAAGGGGCAAGAAGAGAAATTCGCAAATGGGCCGTGAAAATAATGCGGAAGGCTAGGGACAAAATGGTAATATTGAAGAAAGTCGAGGGGCAAAATGGTAATTTCACCAAGGGTTCATGAAAGTTCCCCAAAGGAGTCCAAATTAGTCATGTGATGAAAAGAAAAACGAAAGAAGAAAAAAAAAAAAAAAAGGATGACAAAATAAGTCATCTTTCCATGGAAATTAAAAGAAGAATCTAGAGAGAGGGGCATGTGCCCCTCACATGCATGTATATATATATATATAAGAGAGGTCCATCTTATAAAGCAAGAAAAAAAAAAGAGATGAAGAACAACAAAGCCAAGGCCATTCGGCCAAGGCTAGAGAAAAAGAAGAGAAAAGAAAAAAAATTTAAGTCTTCAATCCTTGGTTCAAAATTATGTTCTTCAAGTATTTCTACCAAGTCAAGGATGCTCTTTAATGTGGTGCAATGGTTGGAGCAAGAAAACTACCCCTTGTGGCAAGTTACAAATTCTAGTCAAATGGAAAAATTGGGGAAGAAGGTAAGATTCAATCCTCTTTTATATGTTTTATGGATGTTTGGACGGATTGCTACATGAAGAAATGGATGGGAATCATGAAAATATGCATGTTGTTGTTGAGCCAGTATGCCATGTTGTGTAGAGGAAATGGATTAATTGTCTTTAGTATGTTTGTGTGTTGATGTAGTGTGTGGAAAAAGAATGAAATTCATGAAGTCATACATGTTGATGTTGTAGCCGTGTGTGGGCTGTTTTGGAGGGAGAGGATGAACTAATTTTATGTAACATTTGGTTGTTGTTTGTTGTGAATTATGTGATGAAAATAAAGGTTTAATAACTCAAGTTGAAGTTGTGGTTGGGGCTGATTTAGAACTTAATGTGATTTTAATATGCTTTCTTGAATTTATGGAAACAATGTTGTTAAGGAGTGGATTATTAGTATCGTCGAGGAATTTTGAAGAAAGAAATGTATTATTGTTGTCTCTATGGAAATTAATGGTTTCGGGTTCCATGGGGTAATGGATGGGTTACTTTGAAGGATGTATGGATTGCTTGGAATGCTTCTAAATCGTATTTGAAGGGCTTCGGAATAATATTTGAACGAACGATCAATAATGTGAGTTTGAATGTACGTAGTTCATTTGAAGGCGAATGAAGTGTTATTGAATTAAATTGAATATGTTTGGAGATGCTATTGTTAGTTTTATTGTTGATATTGTGGCCGAGTTCCATTCTCGGGCTGTTGTCGTTGAATTGGGCCGAGCCATATTCTCGGGACGATGGGGAAATCTTTGCCGAAATTGAGACAAAGTGTTGCTTTAAAGAATCAACTTATAAATGCCCCTAACTAAAGTTTGGTAAATGCGACCATTTGTAGATTTTTGGCGGATTTGGAGCTTGAATTTGGAGGAGCGTAAGAAGCGGAAAAAGGTATGTAAGACCTTACTTTCTTTCTTTGGCATGTCTTAGACGTATAGGCTTGATTTCGCGCCTCGGGGACTTCCCTAACTCTAGAAATCCGAGATTGAAAAATAGTTACTATTCATTCAGTGGCATTGAACCAAAAGTGCTTGAATAGTGAAAGAAAGGTCGAAACACCCTAGAACTTGCAAGAATAAGACCCGATCACCCTAAGGCTTCCATAAGCAACGTTATGAAACGTATTATACGTAAATTGTGTACGCCGCCTCATTCGACCGAGGCGGGCCCACTATTCCCAAACCCCTTCTTATTGTTACATTAAGCTTATTTCCATGCTATAGCTAATAAAAGTTTTTGGACATCGTTCCTACTATCAAATTAGTAGTTGTTTTAACTAAACCTTCGACCCCAACGCTATGATTTTCTTCTCTAAAAGTTTACAAGTGTTTTCCCAAAATATACATTTTTCTTTAAAAACTAAGTTTTACAATATTGGCAGTTTTTATGACCTAAACAACGACTATAATCCTATGAGGACCATGAATCTATGATGCCTATGATCCTACGACGACTATGATCCTATGATGACTATGATGGCTATGATTCTATGATGTCTATGATTCTATGATGTCTATGATCCTATGATGTCTATGATTCTATGGGGACTATGATCCTATGGGGACTATGATTCTATGATGGCTATGGTTCTATGATGACTATGATTCTATGACAACCATGATTCTATGATGAAAATGATGATGTGATATGCTATGTCTATGACACGATATGCTATGTCTATGACCCGATATGCTATGACATGTTCTATGTTCTAGTCTCGCCTTATGATTATTGTTCCTTCAAGGTGAGACGAAGCGACCATGATTGATCCATAATGCGATCGGAGGTTTCCGACCTTACGTCACTCCGATAAGTACATGATTTCTTTGGGTTCTCTCTTGCATGCTAAATATGAACAAGGGTTGGGGGGATGGGAACTATGTATACTTGGAAATTGGGAAGGAACTATGTTTCATTGCCACACGGTCGGGCTTATCATCCGGACGCGGGATGCCGGACGCGGGATTTATGGCGAGCGGAGTGTTCGGCGCTATGTGGGCGAGCCGCCTCGTGCGGTGCTATGACCTGATATGACCAAGTAAGCATGCGAGGCATCCGCCCTCAGGGGCACTCATATGCACAGGTTACTCTGCTATCCTATGATATGTTCTATGTTCTCCATGCAGTATATGATTCCTATGTACAGGTCGCAGCTTGACATGACATGTTCTATGTTTCTATGCGGTTATTGTTCATGTATACATTTCTTACTATGTTACTATTCATGCCTTACATACTCGGTACATTGTTCGTGCGACCCCTCTTCTTCGGGGCTGCGTTTCATGCCGCGCGAGTACACCCAGACGACGTAAAGTTAGCATAGAAGATGTTCCAGCGAAGTTGGCGAACTCCGTTTGCCCTGGAGTGTAGCCGAGTCAGCGCACACGTGCTATGATATCCGATTACAGTTAGAGACTTTGCAGACAGAGTCGTGGGTTTTGGGAACCAGTTTGTATAATGATACGAGTTCTGTACAGCTATATATTTTATTTAATTTAAAAGCAACGAAAGAGTTTTATTATGTATGAGTAATCCTATTAAGTATGTTTTCTTTAAAGGTTCAAAAAAAAAATTTCAGTACGTAGTAAGGGTCAGCGGGTTCGCTCGGCTCCGGTTATGGGGTCGGGTGCCCATCACACCCTAGTAAAGTCGGGGTGTGACAAAGTGGTATCAGAGCCAGGTCGGTCCAAGGGTTGTCTGCAAAGTCGTGTCCGGTAGAGTCCTGTTTATGGGTGTGAAGCCGGCCACATTTATAAACAGGAGGTGCGGGGCATCTAGGAATGGTTGACCTTCTTTCGTCCTATGATCGTGCGATAGAGCCAAGTCCTAGGAAAATGGAATCTCCTATGCAGGCCTTACCTACGACGAAAGAAAGTGAGAAGTGATATGGAAAGTTACAAGGACAAGTATTGATGTTCTGTTCTGCCACCCGAAGCTGGGGGCTCGGTATGGCTGAGATGAGTCGTATACATATGTAAGCCTGCAAGGTATTGCTAATAACTGCTGTGTGCGGATCTGAATAGTGAAGATAATAAAGAAGGCCCTACCAGAATGGGCATGTCTAAGAGAAAGAAGCATGAAAAGGAAATACGATAAACAGACAATAAACGAGAGGCGATGTTTCAAGAAGGGTTATGGATTTGGCACGACGATGAAGGTGCGATCACTACCTCGGGAACCTGGAGGCCCAGGATAAGAAGTGGTTATGCACACAAGTGAAAGGTGAACATTCGGAACTGAAAAGGGCAAAATAGTAATTTCAAGGAAAGGACGTGTTATGAAAATATTCCAGAATCGGTAAGACTTCGACTTGCCCCAGGATATGTAATAAAGGTTATACGAGGAAGTGGACGCGATTATATCAGCGTTAAGACACCAGATTCTACCAGAGTTTCGAGGTTAAGCGTGCTCAGGTGGGAGCAATTCTACGATGGGTGACCCCCTGGGAAGTTACAAGAAATTTTATATATTCAGACCTAAGAGACACATGAGAGATTAGTGTAGCACAAGGAAAACTAGAGTATATGGGATGACTGGAAACCTTAAGAGGACGCGTAAGACGAGGTGGACTAGCTCGATACAGAGACAGGAAGTGCATCACAGCTCTGGGAAGTAGGATAGGCTTGAACGGTGCTTGGACGTATTTTGTGGGATAGTTGATAGTAATTATATACATGTATATATGAAGGTGCAGGATATCCCAAATATGATTGTATTGGTGGATATGTGAATCCCAGCAACCGAAGTTACGGTACAAAAGGCATTAATCGAGTAAGGGTATCGAAGTTCGAGTGACAGCAAGAGTAAATGGTACAAGTGTTGCAAAGCAAGCCGTTATTATCCTACTATAAATTGAGATTGGGAATGGGGATACGAGGCGAAGTATAAATGGATAATGGTATAAGCATACCCCTAAAAGGGGGAAGCGAGAGAGAAAAGTAAGGGTGAGATAGAAAATTGATACGGTAATATGTTTGATATGGACGTTTAGCCTACAAACGAAACCCCCCCCCCCCCCTTCATGGAAGCAAATCGGCAAGATCGGAAGATCAACAATGGGTGTACAAGAGTCGGGATGGTGTTTGAGGCGGTGTGAGAAGCTTTGCAAAAACCTCGACAGGACATTAGAGTGTATAAAGAAAAAGAGTACGACAAGAGAATGGTAGTGGATAACTTAAGAGATGGCATGAAGGGCAGCAATAGCTATAAAGAAAAGGGAGCTCCCCCGAGGTACTTATGAGAGCCTGCAGGACTAGTCGAACATTCGAGGACGAATGTCCCAAAGGGGGGAAGGATGTTATATCCCGCATTTTGTACGTCGGAATATTTCAAGACAATTGCGGGAAGTTAAGGGCAAGACCATCTTCAAAAAATTATTTTAGCATAAGTTGGTTATGAATATTATTTATGAATATTATTGAACGGAAATATTGAGAAAGGCAAGGGGCAAGAAGAGAAATTCGCAAATGGGCCGTGAAAATAATGCGGAAGGCTAGGGACGAAATGGTAATATTGAAGAAAGTCGAGGGGCAAAATGGTAATTTCACCAAGGGTTCATGAAAGTTCCCCAAAGGAGTCCAAATTAGTCATGTGATGAAAAGAAAAAGAAAAGAAGGAAAAAAAAAAAAAAGATGACAAAATAAGTCATCTTTCCATGGAAATTAAAAGAAGAATCTAGAGAGAGGGGGGGCATGTGCCCCTCACATGCATGTAATATATATATATAAGAGAGGTCCATCTTATAAAGCAAGAAAAAAAAAGAGATGAAGAACAACAAAGCCAAGGCCATTCGGCCAAGGCTAGAGAAAAAGAAGAGAAAAGAAAAAAAAAATTTAAGTCTTCAATCCTTGGTTCAAAATTATGTTCTTCAAGTATTTCTACCAAGTCAAGGATGCTCTTTAATGTGGTGCAATGGTTGGAGCAAGAAAACTACCCTTGTGGCAAGTTACAAATTCTAGTCAAATGGAAAAATTGGGGAAGAAGGTAAGATTCAATCCTCTTTTATATGTTTTATGGATGTTTGGACGGATTGCTACATGAAGAAATGGATGGGAATCATGAAAATATGCATGTTGTTGTTGAGCCATGTGAAGTGTGTGGTGGCCGTGTATGCCATGTTGTGTAGAGGAAATGGATTAATTGTCTTTAGTATGTTTGTGTGTTGATGTAGTGTGTGGAAAAAGAATGAAATTCATGAAGTCATACATGTTGATGTTGTAGCCGTGTGTGGGCTGTTTTGGTTTTGGAGAGGATGAACTAATTTTATGTAACATTTGGTTGTTGTTTGTTGTGAATTATGTGATGAAAATAAAGGTTTAATAACTCAAGTTGAAGTTGTAGTTTCTTGCGGGCTGATTTAGAACTTAATGTGATTTTAATATGCTTTCTTGAATTTATGGAAACAATGTTGTTAAGGAGTGGATTATTAGTATCGTCGAGGAATTTTGAAGAAAGAAATGTATTATTGTTGTCTCTATGGAAATTAATGGTTTCGGGTTCCATGGGGTAATGGATGGGTTACTTTGAAGGATGTATGGATTGCTTGGAATGCTTCTAAATCGTATTTGAAGGGCTTCGGAATAATATTTGAACGAACGATCAATAATGTGAGTTTGAATGTACGTAGTTCATTTGAAGGCGAATGAAGTGTTATTGAATTAAATTGAATATGTTTGGAGATGCTATTGTTAGTTTTATTGTTGATATTGTGGCCGAGTTCCATTCTCGGGCTGTTGTCGTTGAATTGGGCCGAGCCATATTCTCGGGACGATGTATTTACAGGGGAAATGCTGCCGAAATTTCGGCAATGGATTACAAAGTGTTGCTTTAAAGAATCAACTTATAAATGCCCCTAACTAAAGTTTGGTAAATGCGACCATTTGTAGATTTTTGGCGGATTTGGAGCTTGAATTTGGAGGAGCGTAAGAAGCGGAAAAAGGTATGTAAGACCTTACTTTCTTTCTTTGGCATGTCTTAGACGTATAGGCTTGATTTCGCGCCTCGGGGACTTCCCTAACTCTAGAAATCCGAGATTGAAAAATAGTTACTATTCATTCAAATGGCATTGAACCAAAAGTGCCTGAATAGTGAAAGAAAGGTCGAAACACCCTAGAACTTGCAAGAATAAGACCCGATCACCCTAAGGCTTCCATAAGCAACGTTATGAAACGTATTATACGTAAATTGTGTACGCCGCCTCATTCGACCGAGGCGGGCCCACTATTCCCAAACCCCTTCTTATTGTTACATTAAGCTTATTTCCATGCTATAGCTAATAAAAGTTTTTGGATATCGTTCCTACTATCAAATTAGTAGTTGTTTTAACTAAACCTTCGACCCCAACGCAGGATTTTCTTCTCTAAAAGTTTACAAGTGTTTTCCCAAAATATACATTTTTCTTTAAAAACTAAGTTTTACAATATTGGCAGTTTTTATGACCTAAACAACGACTATAATCCTATGAGGACCATGAATCTATGATGCCTATGATCCTACGACGACTATGATCCTATGATGACTATGATGGCTATGATTCTATGATGTCTATGATTCTATGATGTCTATGATCCTATGATGTCTATGATTCTATGGGGACTATGATCCTATGGGGACTATGATTCTATGATGGCTATGGTTCTATGATGACTATGATTCTATGACAACCATGATTCTATGATGAAAATGATGATGTCAGATATGCTATGTCTATGACACGATATGCTATGTCTATGACCCGATATGCTATGACATGTTCTATGTTCTAGTCTCGCCTTATGATTATTGTTCCTTCAAGGTGAGACGAAGCGACCATGATTGATCCATAATGCGATCGGAGGTTTCCGACCTTACGTCACTCCGATAAGTACATGATTTCTTTGGGTTCTCCTGCATGCTAAATATGAACAAGGGTTGGGGGGACGGGAACTATGCATACTGGGAAATTGGGAAGGAACTATGTTTCATTGCCACCTGGTCAGCTGGCTTATCATCCCGGACGCGGGATGCCCGGACGCGGGATTTATGGCAGAGCTGGAGTGTTCCGGCGCTATGTGGGCGAGCCGCCTCGTGCGGTGCTATGACCTGATATGACCAAGTAAGCATGCGAGGCATCCGCCCTCAGGGGCACTCATATGCACAAAAGTTACTCGCTATCCTATGATATGTTCTATGTTCTCCATGCAAGATATGATTCCTATGTACGGTGTCCTTGACTTGACATGACATGTTCTATGTTTCTATGCGGTTATTGTTCATGTATACATTTCTTACTATGTTACTATTCATGCCTTACATACTCAGTACATTGTTCGTACTGACCCCTCTTCTTCGGGGGCTGCGTTTCATGCCGCGCAGGTACACCCAGACGACGTAAAGTTAGCATAGAAGATGTTCCAGCGAAGTTGGCGAACTCCGTTTGCCCTGGAGTGTAGCCGAGTCAGCGCACACGTGCTATGATATCCGATTACAGTTAGAGACTTTGCAGACAGAGTCGTGGGTTTTGGGAACCAGTTTGTATAATGATACGAGTTATGTACAGCTATATATTTTATTTAATTTAAAAGCAACGAAAGAGTTTTATTATGTATGAGTAATATGCATACGAATTCTCCTTTTATACATTTACATTCCGTAGAATAATCAAAACAGACTATTATTTAAAAACCAAACCAATAGTCATAGTCAAATCCAATTTCTTTCGAATGCTACTCGGGACTTGTCAAATAGAAATTTAGCCATCATAGTTACGGATCAACATCATATACATACGATCTCTCGTTTCAGACTTAACAGATGAGTGAGTAATCATATTCGGAAGTTGGGTTATTAACCATATTAAGTTCTTTAAACAAGCCGCTAGAACTATACAAAGGAACGTCTTGCGGGCCCACGGACAAGTACCCAACCAATCCGGGCCCGCCCGTGGAGGTTAAGATAATCATACGCTACAGAACCTCCTACGTACATATCGAAGCGATCCGAGCCTTCCTATGGAAGTTACGGACGTTCGTAATTACAGACTCTTTTACGAGCATAATCCTTTATGCACATTCATGTTTAACCATACAAAAGGCATAAGAACCATAATTTAACTACGTTACGAATACGGATATCAAGAAGCAAATAGGAATCATAGAAATGCTCGGATCGTAGGAGTAGAATTACCTCGGGGATCATATCATAGCTTAATTTAACTAAGACATGCCAAAGAAAGAAAGGTGAGCTTTACATACCTTAGCCCCTTCCTAATCTAATCCGAACTTGCGTCTCGACTTCTCACGATCTACAATAATATCATTAGGTATCAACCATTAGCCATACGCACTTAAACATCCAATACCAAGTTAACACTTTGTCTACAGAAATTTCGGCAGCACTTCCCCTATAATTCCAACAACCCCGAGAATTCAACTCGGCCAAATCAACAACAACCAAACCAACAACCATACTATCAACATTCATAAATGATTCAAAACGCATTCTATCATTAATAATTCTTTTCTACACAATTCGATAACATTTCATTTATATTCAACAAAACTACATACGATCAATTCAATACCAATGCTCACACATTCGATTACTAATCCGAAACCATTCAAGCAATATTCAAGAACTCTTTAAGCAATCCATACAATATTTCCAACAATCCAATTAATGCTCTACTCCACCCGAAACATCCACAATTGCAATAAGGCAACAACAATGCATTTCCTTCTTCCAAATTCATCAACTACATCAACAATTCACACGTTTGCAACATTATTTCCTTAATTTCAAGAGAACCTACTAAAATCACATTAAGCTCCAAATCAGCCCACACAACTATAACTTCAATTTGGATCATTAACCCTTCATTTTCATACTATCTCTTAAGCTATCCAATACCATTCTCTTGTCATATTCTTTTTCTCCATACACGTCTACTTTCTGGCGTCGTGTCGTTCAAAGCCTGTGTAAAACTTCTCACACTACCTTAAACAGTATCCTGACTTTTATTCACTTATTGCCGATTTTCCCGATCATCTAACTCACTTCAGTAAAGGGTATCATTTGTAGCCCAGGCATCCATGTCAAACACACTACCGTATAAACTATTTCTATCTCGTCCTTACATTTCTCTAACCTGCTTCCCCCCTTTAGGGGTGTACTTATACCATTATCCATTTATACTTCGCCCTTCAATCATGCGCCAATACCTTACTCAACATATATCTTTCGTACCTTTACTTACCTGCGTGCTTTGTAACTTCCATCATCAATCGCCTTTTTCGATCGGTGTCGTTCTTCTGCTAAAATCAATGGTTAGTACCGGAAATCTCATTCCCTATGACTTGGCTCTATGGCACGATCCAAGAAGTGAAAGAAGAGTAACCACCCTAGATGCCCCCGTAGCCTCACTTGTTTATAAATGTGGCTGGCTTCACACCATAAACAGGACTCTACCGGACACGACTTTGCAGACAACCCCTAGGACGAACTGCTCTGATACCAATTTGTCACACCCTTAATCCGATAGGGTGTGATGGGCACCCTACCCTTACCTAGGGCCGAGCGAACCCGCTGACTCTCGTAATACTCGTAACCGTACTGGGCCCTTAGCCATAACACCAATATGTAATGAATTTTTTTTTTTTTCGGCAAACAAACATGCCTTTCCGTCTTTCTCAAACCAAATAAAAATCTGTAATCATGTAATACCTGTAATATAATGTATAACAGTACATCGGCTTATAGAGCCGCTTACATAACTGACACACTATACACATGACTCTGTCTGCAAAGTCTCTAACATAGAACAAACTTTCATAACATAAACATCCTGACTCGGCAGTACTCCGGAGGAAATGAAGCTCGCCGATCCCGCTGGAACATCTTCTACTAACGTCTTCAGCTCGTCTGGGTGTACCTGCACGGCATGAACGCGACCCCAAGAAGTGGGGTCGGTACGGAATATGTACCGAGTATGTAAAGCATGGAATACGGAAACGAGATCATAACCGAAATGAGGAGTACGAGAAAATGTGCATAAAGTCGAATACCGAAGTACATGCATCTGTAATACAAATAGTGCATAAGAGGTACAGAAGGCATATATAATAATCAGAATGCTTAAAATATTTAGCTTTCTTTAGAAAAACATTCTGTCTCATATGTATATAAAATAGAACATATCATAGTAGCTGACATTAACCGATGTGGGATTCGCCTAAACCAATGCGGGATTCGCCTAAACCAATGTGGGATTCGCCTAAACCAGTGTGGAATTTGCCTCACCACTGGGTTTGCCCCACCATCGGGTTTGCCCCACCACCGGCCGAAACCACGATCATATTTACGAATACGTATATATAACATATCATCACCTTAAACAATCATCATATCATCATACCATCATACTAGGCGAATCGTCATATTATCATGACATCATATTATCATATCATCAAATTATCATGTCATCAGATTACCACATCATCAGGTTATCATATCGTCAGAATACCGAAGTACATGCATCTGTAATACAAATAGTGCATAAGTGGTACAGAAGGCAGATATAATAATCAGAATGCTCAAAATATTTAGCTTTCTTTAGAAAAACATTACGTCTCATATGTATATAAAATAGAACATATCATAGTAGCGACATTAACCGATGTGGGATTCGCCTAAACCAATGTGGGATTCGCCTAAACCGATGTGGAATTTGCCTCACCACCGGGTTTGCCCCACCATTGGGTTTGCCACCACCTACCCGAAACCAACAAGATCATATTTACGAATACGTATATATATAACATATCATCACCTTAAAAATGTAATCGTCATATCATCATACCATCGACTAGGCAGAATCGTCATATTATCATGACATCATATTATCATATCATCAAATTATCATGTCATCAGATTACCACATCATCAGGTTATCATCGTGTCATCAGATCATCAGATTACCATAGCATATACCCTATGCGGCCCATAATGGACCCGGCGGACGGAACGTGGTCGCCCCCTCCTGCCTTGGGCGCCACAACTCATCATACTTCGAAAGTTTTCATATCTCCGTATATCCGTCACACATCATATCATATAACCACGGTACCTCGCCAAAAGGGGCTCGGCGTACCGGACACATCATAACACCATAATATTAGTCGCTCATCATACTTCGGAAGCTCATCATACTTCGAATTGTGCGCACGATAGTACCGGCCCGGGACTCGGCGAAGGAAGTAACAAAAGTGTGCACGAGCAGAATCGTGGGATCTATATGCCATTCACAACATTTACACAGATTTAACAGAATAATCGTGCAGTATCATTTACAAGCCGATGGCATTACCCCATTCAAATCTCTTCCGGCTATTACTCGGAATATATCAAATGAAACTTTATCAATCATAGTTACGTGTCAAAATCATATGCATACGAATTCTCCTTTTATACATTTACACAGATTCCGTAGAATAATCAAAACAGACTATTATTTAAAAACCAAACCAATAGTCATAGTCAAATCCAATTTCTTTCGAATGCTACTCGGGACTTGTCAAATAGAAATTTAGCCATCATAGTTACGGATCAACATCATATACATACGATCTCTCGTTTTAGACTTAACAGATGAGTGGGTAATCATATTCGGAAGTTGGGTTATTAACCATATTAAGTTCTTTAAACAAGCCGCTAGAACTATACAAAGGAACGTCTTGCGGGCCCACGGACAAGTACCCAACCAATCCGGGCCCGCCCATGGAGGTTGATGTTATGTCCCGTATTTTGTACGTCGGGATATTCCGAGTAAATTGTGGAAAGTTAGGGATAAGGTTATTTTTTTTTGGTTTTGTTAAGAATATATAAGTGGCGTATTCATTTTTTTATTGGTGTGGAACATTAAGGGTAAATTTGGAATAAGGAAATTAAGGACAAACTTGGAGTTTGGAAATTTTAGTTCATGACTTTTTGGAGAAGTTTTGTGGCCATGGGCCCCACTTATATTTTAGCCAATTGTAGCAAGCCATGCAATGGAACATGTGTTCATCTTATACTTTGTAAGGGCTATATATACATGGACAAAGATGACAAGGCAAGACAAGTTATCATCTTTTGTAACTTAAGAAATTTCTAGAAAATTGGAGAAAAAGAAAAAAAAAAAAAAGGAGGGGCATGACCGGCCATGTGCACTTATATATATATATATATATATATATATATAAGTGATGAAAGAAAACAAGGCACAATTCATCATCCTCACCTTAAGAAAATTCAAGAAGAGTGGAGAGAAAGAAAACAAAAGAAGAGAGGGCACCATTCGGCCATAAGGGCTGGCCGAACATGGCCCCTAAATTTTGGTCATGAAAAATTCCTTTCTCCTAGTCTTTCTACTAAATGGAAGGTTCTCGTTAACGTTGGGTAGTTGTTGGAACAAGCGAAGCGTTGATTCTTGCAAAGAGTATCCTAGCCGTGAGTTGGAGGCAAGTGGAAGAGGTAAGGTTCTATCCTTTCTTGCATGTGTTATGGACGTTTGAATATGTTGTGATGTGTTGGAATGGATGAAATTCATGAAGTTGGGAGTGTGTGGATGTTGGCCGAATGTATGGGCTCTTTGTGTAGAAAAGATGAACTAATGTTATTTAGTGTTCTAGTGATGTTGTTGTGGATATTATGATGTAAAATTAATGTTTGATGACTCATGTTGAAGTTGTAGTGTTGCGGGCTGTTTTGGAGATCAATATGATTTTAATATGGTTTCATATATTGATGAAAATGATGATTGTTAACATGCGGAATGTTGACATGGTTTATGAATTTGGAAGACGAAAATGTGTTATAGACGTCGTTAATGTAGTGGGGAGTTTTCGGGTGGAATGGCCTATTGGTTGGGTTGTTTTGAATATCGTATGGATTGCTTGGAATGCTCTTAAATCGCGTTTGAGTGGTCTCGGATTAATACTTGAACGTATGATCAATGATGTTGGTTTGAAGGCACGTAGTTATTTGAATGTGAATGGAATGTTGATGAGTTATGTATAGAATAATTGCTAATGCTAGAATGCGTTTTGAATTAATTATGGGTGTTGTTTATATGATTGTTGGTATGGTGTTGAAGATTTGGCCGAGTTGAATTCTTGGGGTTGGTGAATATATAGGGGAAATGCTGCCGGAATTTTTGTAGATAAAGTGATGGCTTGGGATTGGGTTCTTCAATGTCTATGGCTAATGTCGGGTGTCTAATGACATTATCGTGGATCGTGAGAAGCCGAGGCGTAAGTTTGGATTAGCTTGGTTCTACATTTGCTTTTCTGTTTCACAATAATCATATCGTATCCTTTCCCCTTGCTAGGCTTTATTCATTATTTTTTAGCAATCCCTACGGTACTCACATTTCATCCTGTTCGTAATCCATCTTATAACGTAACATTTCTTAATCTTATTCGCGACTCTTAATCACTAGAAGATTTTTCCCTCCATTCTAAGCTCTTTTGTTTTAGAAAAAAATGTGGCTGGAAGGTATTTCGGTCCTTTCAAATGAATTTCAAACTTTGCTACTCATATATGCTTTTCGAAGTAAAATTTCCCCAAAGAGAGTGATGCCTCTTACGAGCGACATGGAGGGTATCTCTTAAAAATCTAATCCAACAAAATAAATTTACCCTATCGCATCGACCTTCGAGACATATCATGATTTCCTCTATAATTCTTACTATCCCGGAACCGCACGCAGAAATACCAACAATGCCTCGCGTGCCAACATACATACGCTTATATCATATCTTATCATAGCCCCGCTGTGGGCTCCCAATTCCCAATAAAAGTTACAAAGGTGTCGGGACTTACCTCGTTATATCACACCTCGGGACATACCCTCGATCCTTTAACAGCTTGTCTTGTTATATCCCCGTATCTACCTTCTTTCTCATCTCTCAATGTTATATCCTGATCGTATTCCATTATTTTTATACCTTACCCGACATACCTTCTTCGCACTATTTCTTACTCCGCGTGATGTGTAGCTTTCAAGGTCATCGGTTGCTTCCATCCGCTGATGTCGTTCTTCAGCTGAAATCAAATGTTAGCATAAAGAATTTCATTTCCTATGTCTGGGCTCTATCGCACGATCTTAGATTTGAAAGAAAGATGATAGCCTAAATGTCCGTAGCTTCCTGTTTATAAATGTGGTGCACAACACATCGATAAACAAGACTCTACTAGACACGGTCTGTGGACACTCCGAGGATGAACCGCTCTGATATCACTTTTGTCACGACCCAACCCTCGTACCGTGACTAGTGCCCGAGCCGGGACACTCGTATACACACGTTATCTATAGTCATACATTACTAGCATGAACGAACCGATATAAGTATAGAGACAAGACGTATGCATATCAAAGCTACCCATCTCGAAGCGGTTACAACCTTTAACGAGCTAATATCGCACAAAAGCCGCAAGGTCGTCATATATATATATATGTATAGGGGAACGTCCCAACAAAACATAAGCCGAGAAGGCTACCCTCGTACACAATTTGCCATAATAAACATATATCTACGCAAGCAAGGCCGCCACTACAAATGGGTATGCCCCAAACACAAGTCATGTCCACACAACAAAACATCAACTACACACGGACCCACACATGTGACCACGGACCCCAAGAGTGACAACGACATCATATGACGGGATGTGGCCCCGTCGTACCCTCGAACAACAAGATATATACATATCAAAAGGCTATACCACGATGCTAGGCTCCCGAACAAAGGAGCACTCGAAATAGCCGAGTAGATATCCTAGGCCGGCGGATCTCCGAAACGAGCGTCCGCACTCGCGGTATGAAACCAGCCCCCCCGAAGAAAGGGGGTCGGTGATTTAATATGTACCGAGCATGTAAAGCATGGCAAACGTAAAACGCGATCGTAACCGAAATAAGGAGTACGTAAAGTGGGCATAATAACCCGAATACCAAAATACTTACTCCGAAATACAAATATGCATATCAATGTCATGTATCATATCCGGTCCACAATGGAACCGAGTGACATAAGCGAATAATCATCATGTTCATACCGTAACACATCATAATATCATAACTTGCCATATGAGGTGACATTAACCAAGTGTGGGGATTCGCCTAAACCAATGTGGGATTCGCCTAAACCAATGTGGGATTCGCCTAAACCAATGTGGGATTCGCCTAAACCAATGCGGAATTTTGCCTCGCCACTGGGTTTGCCCCACCATTGGGTTTGCCCCACCACCGGGTTTGCCCCACCATTGGGTTTGCCCCACCACCGCTTCCGATGCCAACCGATCACACTCCATAATACATATGTACATCATATAACGTGTCCGGCCCTCTAATGAGGGACTCGGTGTGAATAATATAGCGTAAGTACGAGCGTAATAATAAGCAACCACGTAAATGCAATTTATCTTTTGAGACTCGACGGATAAGAAACTTAACTACCTCTCGAACATCGGACAATAATCACATTAAGTTCTTCCTAATTACCATCATAGACTATATTAAGGAACGTTTCAGATTCATATACATGTATCACCCTAGCATGTTACATCTTATGACGATCAAGCATACCTATGCAATTCCTTTTAAGAATAAGAACTTCGGTACATCACATACTAGTCAATTATGTAATAAATAACGAAACCATAACTCGATTATACCAATAGTCTCAACATTAAGAACGAATAACAATCATATGTCATACTAGGAGTTAGAGAGTGGAGTTACCCCGAGGCTTGGATTATATCATACTTACTTCTAGGACATGCCAAAAAGAAAGAATGGATAACTTTACATACCTTTAGCGTTTAGTCGTATTATAACTTGTACTTTCCGCCCAATAGCACTTATCCTATATCAAGATATCAAGAGCTACAATTAGTCTACAAAGGAATTTAATACGTATTTTAACGCTAACAACCCCTTTCAAACATTTAGACGACGTTTCGTTCGCATTCAAACCAACTAGTGCTACAAGCTAACATTGCTAATCATTCTTTCTTATATCATTCCAAACTTGTTTAACATGACTTAGGGGACTTTGGACAGCTTGCACATCATTCAAATCAGTCCCAAACTCACAGCCAAACAACGCATACCACAATACCATTTCCGCTTAGCAATTTTCATGTTTAACTTACAACGACAACCACACGTTTAATAATATTACTTCACCTCTAATCTCAAAGCAGTCCACGATTTTGGACTGCTTGTACATCTCAACATGATTTGTTTCATTAACACCTTAATTCACATAGTCAACATACATACAATATACCAAAATGTGCACAACAACAACAATCAAAACTTGGCACAAAACAGTCCATGAACTCCCCTAAAACAGCCCCCTTACACTGGTTTTCAATGCCATCCCTACAACTCCATGATTTTCACTCATTTATCCATACTACAACACCTTCAATCCACTTCCAATACATGCACAAGAAAACCAAACATAATTCCATCCAAGTCTACCACACACGGCTCATTTAAACTTTAAGAAAAATAGCCCAATATCAACATGAAACATCATACCAAATCCTACAATCTTTGTTCATTTACATATGTTGACACACACTCAATTCATCAACAATACATGTAAAATAAAACCAAGCATGGCTCCACCTAAGCTCACGGTCATCTAAACTTCAACCACAACAACAATCCAACAATAAAATCACAAATTATATATTCAAACCATCACACAACACATGGAAAAATGATCATCCTTACCTTCAATCTTGTTCTTCAATCTTGGCCGAACCTCAATGCTTTTGACATGCTACACCTCCTTGCTTCCTTCTAACAACTACTACACGTTCATATGCACTTGATAAGGAGTTAATTAATGGAAAATGAAATTTGGGATCAACATCATCTCACCATTCTCGGCTCAATATTCTAGCCGAGAGCTCTCTTTCTAACTCTAAGTTTCTTAACTTCAAATGTTGAAATGAGAGTTTAGTTGATTTATGAATCAGCAACTTCCCTTTTATATGCAATCCACAAGGTAGACATGTGTCCCACCCAAGCCTTTAGCCAATAGGAGTTAGCCAAAACAAGTGGGGCCCACACTTTTTGCCACTTAAGCTTACTAATGATGTAATCAAGTTCTTAATCTCACTTAGTCATCCAATCTTGGTCAATTAATCCTTATTCTCTAATATTGTTCTTATACCAAACGAAATCCATAGGCAATCTTGTGCATCGAAATGAAATCGGGAGGTGAAAACCACCAGAACCCTAAAACCGCTTTGTCTTTAACTTGTCGCACTTAGCCTTATAATGTCCCAATGTAAAAGATACGGGACATAACATTCTTCCCCTTTAGGACATTCGTCCTCGAATGTTGATCTAATTCTGGACTTCAATACTTCTCTCAAGTATCCTCTTAGTTAATTATGTCCTTCACATATCTCTCCTGATTGTCAACACGTTTTAATCCTTTATAATCGCACTCCAGGTCCTTACGTAGTTGTTCCCATAACATTTTCCTTTTCTATTGCTTCCCGAGGTATTAGTTATATGCCTTTGTCTCTACTCTTCCAGTTATTCCGTAATTGATTATCGATTTCGTACTTGATTTCGTTATTGTCTTCCGGTCTAAATGTTGCTCAGTTGTATCATCGTAGATTGATTCGGGCCTGTACTCATGGTACATATAGTTACGATTCAACTCTTTCCTTTCGATTAGTCTTTCACAGTCCTGTCACTTGTATCACTCATTTTCCAAGCTATACATATCATAACGTGTCGATATAATGTAATGCTACTTGCTTTCTTCTTACCTCCCTCTTTCATTTAAGTCCTCTTCTTCCTGTACTCAGTTCCGCTTCTGTTACCATTTGACTTTGACTTTAAATTTCCCCTACGGGACTTGGTAAATATTTCTTATTGGTTCTACATTTGCTTTTTTATTTCACAATAATCATATCGTATCCTTTCCCCTTGCTAGGCTTTATTCATTATTTTTTTGCAATCCCTACGGTACTCACATTTCATCCTGTTCGTAATCCATCTTATAACGTAACATTTCTTAATCTTATTCGCGACTCTTAATCACTAGAAGATTTTCCCCTCCATTCTAAGCTCTTTTGTTTTAGACAAAAATGTGGCTGGAAGGTATTTCGGTCCTTTCAAATGAATTTCAAACTTTGCTACTCATATATGCTTTTCGAAGTAAAATTTCAAATAGGAGTGATATATATACGAATACATGGAGGGTATCTCTTAAAAATCTAATCCAACAAAATAAATTTACCAAAATCGTATATATCGACCTTCGAGACATATCATGATTTCCTCTATAATTCTTACTATCCGGAAATTCGCACGCAGAAATACCAACAATGCCTCACAGCCAACATACATACGCTTATATCATATCTTATCATAGCCTCACAGGGCTCCCAATTCCCAATAAAAGTTACAAAGGTGTCGGGACTTACCGTCATATCACACCTCGGACATACACCGACATTTAACAGCTTGTCTTGTTATATCCCCGTATCTACCTTCTTTCTCATCCCTCAATGTTATATCCTGATCGTATTCCATTATTTTTATACCTTACCCGACATACCTTCTTCGCACTATTTCTTACCTGCGTGATGTGTAGCTTTCAAGGTCATCGGTTGCTTCCATCCATCGATGTCGTTCTTCAACCCGAAATCAAATGTTAGCATAAAGAATTTCATTTCCTATGTCCGGGTCTCTATCGCACGATCTTAGATTTGAAAGAAAGATGATAGCCTAAATGTCCGTAGCTTCGGCCGTTTATAAATGTGGTGCACAACACATCGATAAACAAGACTCTACTAGACACGGTCTGTGGACACTCCGAGGATGAACCGCTCTGATACCACTTTTGTCACGACCCAACCCCGTAGACCGTGACTAGTGCCCGAGCTGGACACTCGTATACACCTGTTATCTATAGTCATACATTACTAGCATGAACGAACTGATATAAGTATAGAGACAAGACGTATGCATATCAAAGCTACCCATCTCCTGAAGGGTTACAACCTTTATATATATCGCACAAAAGCCGGCAAGGCTGTCATATATATATATGTATAGGGGAACGTCCTAACAAAACATAAGCCGAGAAGGCTACCCTCGTACACAGCTGCCATAATAAACATATATCTACGCAAGCCGGCAAGGCTGCCACTACAAATGGGTATGCCCCAAACACAAGTCATGTCCACACAACAAAACATCAACTACACACGGACCCACACATGTGACCACAGACCTCTAAGAGTGACAACGACATCATATGACGGGACAGGGCCCCGTCGTACCCTGAACAACAGCATATATACATATCAAAAGGCTATACCACGACGCTAGGCTCCGGAACAAAGGAGCACTCTGAAATAGCTGAGTAGATATCCTAGGTCAAGCGGATCTCGAAACGAGCGTACCGCACTGCGGGCATGAAACGCGCCCCCCGAAGAAAGGGGGTCGGCACGAATATGTACCGAGCATGTAAAGCATGGAAAGAAAACGCGGTCGTAACCGAAATAAGGAGTACGGAGAAGTGGGCATAATAATACCAAAATGCTTTAATACAAAAATACATACTTCATCCGTATTGTTCTCGAAATACAAATATGCATATCAATGTCATGTATCATATCTCGTCCACAATAACATATAGTGACATAAGCGAATAATCATCATGTTCATACCGTAACACATCATAATATCATAACTTGCCATATGAGGCGACATTAACCGATGTGGGATTCGCCTAAACCAATGTGGGATTGGCCTAAACCAATGTGGGATTCGCCTAAACCAATGTGGGATTCACCTAAACCAATGTGGAATTTTGCCTCATCATTGGGTTTGCCCCACCACTGGGTTTGCCCCACCATTGGGTTTGCCCCACCACCGGCTCTGATGCCAATCGATCACACTCCATAATACATATGTATATCATATATAACGTGTCCCGGCCCTCTAATGAGGGACTCGGTGAATAATATATAGAAGAACGAGCGTAATAATAAGCAACCACGTAAATGCAATTTATCTTTTGAGACTCGACGGATAGTAAACTTAACCAGCTCTCGAACATCAGGACAATAATCACATTAAGTTCTTCCTAATTACCATCATAGACTATATTAAGGAACGTTTCAAGATTCATATACATGTATCACCCTAGCATGTTACATCTTATGAAAAGCCAAGCATACCTATGCAATTCCTTTTAAGAATAAGAACTTCTGTACATCACATACTAGTCAATTATGAAATAAATAACGAAACCATAACTCGATTATACCAATAGTCTCAACATTAAGAACGAATAACAATCATATGTCATACTAGGAGTTAGAGAGTGGAGTTACCCCGAGGCTTGGATTATATCATACTTACTTCTAGGACATGCCAAAAAGGAAGAATGGATAACTTTACATACCTTTAGCGTTTAGTCGTATTATAACTTGTACTTGCCGCCAAATAGCACTTATCCTATATCAAGAGCTACAATTAGTCTACAAAGGAATTTAATACGTATTTTAACGCTAACAACCCCTTTCAATCATTTAGACGACGTTTCGTTCGCATTCAAACCAACTAGTGCTACAAGCTAACATTGCTAATCATTCTTTCTTATATCATTCCAAACTTGTTTAACATGACTTAGGGGACTTTGGACAGCTTGCACATCATTCAAATCAGTCCCAAACTCACAGCCAAACAACGCATACCACAATACCATTTCCGCTTAGCAATTTTCCAGTTTTAACTTACAACGACAACCACACGTTTAATAATATTACTTCACCTCTAATCTCAAACAGTCCACGATTTTGGACTGCTTGTACATCTCAACATGATTTGTTTCATTAACACCTTAATTCACATAGTCAACATACATACAATATACCACAATGTGCAAAACAACAACAATCAAAACTTGGCACAAAAAACAGGTCCATGAACTCCCCTAAAATTTCCCCTTACACGAGCTTCAATGCCATCCCTACAACTCCATGATTTTCACTCATTTATCCATACTACAACACCTTCAATCCACTTCCAATACATGCACAAGAAAACCAAACATAATTCCATCCAAGTCTACCACACACGGCTCATTTAAACTTTAAGAAAAATAGCCCAATATCAACATGCAACATCATACCAAATCCTACAATCTTTGTTCATTTACATATGTTGACACACACTCAATTCATCAACAATACATGTAAAATAAAACCAAGCATGGCTCCACCTAAGCTCACGGTCATCTAAACTTCAACCACAACAACAATCCAACAATAAAATCACAAATTATATATTCAAACCATCACACAACACATGGAAAAATGATCATCCTTACCTTCAATCTTGTTCTTCAATCTTGGCCGAACCTCAATGCTTTTGACATGCTACACCTCCTTGCTTCCTTCTAACAACTACTACACGTTCATATGCACTTGGTAAGGAGTTGAATTAATGGAGAAAACTGAAATTTGGGATCAACATCATCTCACCATTTTCGGCTAGCTCTAGCCGAGAGCTTCTCTTTCTAACTCTAAGTTTCTTAACTTCAAATGTTGAAATGAGAGTTTAGTTGATTTATGAATCAGCAACTTCCCTTTTATATGCAATCCACAAGGTGGACATGTGTCCCACCCAAGCCTTTAGCCAATAGGAGTTGGCCAAACCACAAGTGGGGCCCACACGGCCACTTAAGCTTACTAATGATGTAATCAAGTTCTTAATCTCACTTAGTCATCCAATCTTGGTCAATTAATCCTTATTGTCCAATATTTTTCTTATACCAAACGAAATCCATAGGCAATCTTGTGCATCGAAATGAAATCGGGAGGTGAAAACCCTTACCGGGAACCCTAAAACCGCTTTGTCTTTAACTTGTCGCACTTAGCCTTATAATGTCCCAATGTAAAGATACGGGACATAACAGATATATCTTATTCACCGAGTCCCTCACTAGATCTAACCCCATATCGGTTCGGTATATATGCTCGATGATACGATGATATGATAACGATATGATTTTACCCACCGAGTCCCTCACTAGAGGGCCGGGACACGCTATATGTATATGTATATGTATGAGATATGTTTTAAAGGCAATTCTATGATTTCTGATAGTTATGTCTGTTCTGTACTTCTCGGTCCCAAATGGAAGTTATGATTCCACGTTTAATGTATTCCATGCTTTACATACTCGCACATTTTCCGTACCGACCCCCTTTCTTTGGGGATACGTTTCATGCCAATAATGTACACCTGTGTGAGCCGAAGATTTTAGTAGAAGATGTTTCGGCCGGGATTGGCGAGCTCCATTTTCTCCGGTCTTCGCCGAGTCGATTATTATGTTATGGTTTCATGTTCTGTGTTAGAGACTTTGCAGACAGTGTCGTGGGTCTAAGATGTCGGTTATGTATGCGGCTATGTAAGCCGATGTATTATTACGCATTGTATTATAAGTTTTATATGCTAGCAATTTTATTTGATTCAAAAAAGTGTAAAGCTTGTTTGTTTCCCAAAAAACCTTCATTATGTACTCATGTTTTGGTTAAGGGCCCAGTATGGCTATGAGTATTACGAGATTCAGCGGGTTCGCTCAGCCCTAGGTAAGGGTCGGGTGCCCATCACACCCTATTGGATTAAGGGTGTGACAAAATGGTATCAGAGCAGTTCGTCCTAGGGGTTGTCAAGCCGCAAAGTCGTGTCCGGTGTAGAGTCCGTTTATGGTGTGAAGCCGGCCACATTTATAAACAGGAGGCTACGGGGCATCTAGGGTGGTTACTCTTCTTTCACTTCTTAGATCGTGCCATAAAGCCAAGTCATAGGGAATGAGATTTCCGATACTAACCTTTGATTTTAGCGTGAACGACACCGGTCGAATCTTTAAGGCGATTGACGATGAAAGTTACAAAGCACCTCAAATGGTAAATAAAGGTACGAAAGATATATGTTGAGTAAGGTATTGGCGCATGATTGAAATGTGAAGTTGAAAAAAAAAATGAAAAGGAAAGTAAGCAAGAAAGGGTAACACTGTTATATCCCGCATTTTTGTGTAATCAGATAATTCAAGACAATCGCGGGAGTACAACAAGCAAGGCCATATTTTCATTTTTGTTAAGCATGTGAATGGCTTATGAAGAATTTAGAAGCGGAGGTATCAAGAAAGGTCAAGGGCATAAAGGGAAATTCGTACTACGCCTCATAGAAATACAAAGGAAGGCGAAGGGTAAATTTGGAAGTTGGAAAAATGTTTCATGAATTACAAGAACTAGCCCAAAAATAAGTGGGCTTGAATTTTTAAAGGAATGGACAAGGCCCAACCGGCCATAGAATGGGCTAGGCCCATAATTAGTTAATTCATTATGATTAAGATGACTAGGATCTTATTTGGTCAATTTTCTAGAAATTTCAAGAAAGGTAAGAAAGGGACCATGTAACAATATTTTTATGATTGAGGACCTATTCATAAATATGGGAAAAGTTTGGTGGAAGACTTGTGGGTATTTATGTAGAAAATCATCTAATATTCATCAAATTATCTAGAAATTTCAAGAAGAGAAAGAAGGAGAAAAAGAAGGAGAAAATCTTCAAGGCCATTCGGCCAAGTAAAGAATTCCAAGAAAGTTGCAAAAAAATTTCTTCAAAAATTATTTCCTACCAATTAAAGGGTCCTTAACAAAGTGGAGTATTCATTTGGGCAAGGAAAATCCATATTCACACAAGTTGGTCAAGAGAAGGGTTAAAGAAAAAGGTAAGGAATTCATCCCCTATTTATGTATATTGTATGTTGTGCATGTTGTAGTGAATGAAAATGAAGGAAATTCTTGAAGGACAAAGATGTAGTAGGTTGGCCGTGCACACCCATATGTATGTAGGAGTCATGTTTTAATCCCATGTTTGGTTGTTATTGTTATGAATATTAGATTGGTAATGGAAGTTGAATGGTGTTGGAGAGATTGTAGTTGTGCATGATAATGTGTGAAGCCGTGTGTGCATGGTGTGTGTGTGCCGTGCATATGTGGTGAATTGTGAGGGGAATAATGAGCAAGTTTTAGTTAGTATTTTAGTTGTTGTGTTGTAAATTTTATATTACAAATAAAGGCTTGATAAGTTTGGTGAAGTGTTGTAAGTAGAAGAAAGTGGTAAATGGAGATTATGTGCCTTGAATGGAGTATGTGAATTGCTAGTGTAATTGTTGATGTGTGTTAATAGTTTGGCCGGGTTTGAATTCCCGGGTTGTTGTTGATTGAAATTTGGCTATATTGAATGTTGAGGATGGTATATTTACAAAGGAAGTCTTTGCCGAAATTTCGGTAGCCAAGTGTTTCCTTAAGATTCTAACTCTACGAACCCTAATAAGAGTTTTGGTAAATATGACCAATTTGCAGATTTTGACGAGATTGCGACGTGAATTCGGAATAGCTAAAGAAGAAAGAGGTATGTAAGGTTTCCCCTTCCTTTCTTGGCATGTCTTAGATGTGGTAGGCTTGAATTTTACCTCGGGGACAATCCCTCTCCTAGAACTATCCGAGATTGAAAATAGTTACTATTCATTCCTAAAAGATTGAACCAAAAGTGCATGAATTGCAAAAGAAATGTCCAAATATCCTAGAACTTGCAAGGATAAGACCCGATTACCCTAAGACCTTCATGAGTAACGTCATGACACGTATCATATGTAGATGATATACGTTGCTATAAAAATGAAAGTACGAGAATGTTAAACCATTGTTGGATAACCCAATTCCAATTCTATTATAGGTAATGACTATTCTAAAGATTCTAAGTACAAAGGAATTATGCCTTATGACCCCGATGGATGTGTGTGCACCGACATACGTGTAAGTATATGATAACGAGAATCGTAGCGATATATAGGCGCTGATAAATATGCATGATATAAGTATAAGTATATGATAGTAGAATCAGAGCGCTATAGACGCTGGTGAATATATATATATGATATAAGTATATACATATGACACAAAAAGAATCAGAGCGCTATAGACGCTGATATATGTATATATGATATGAGTATATGTATATGATGAAAGAACGATGGCGCTATAGACGCCGACAATTATACATGATATATGCATAGATGTACGGGGAAGATGGGTAAGGGCGAGCGTTATATACGCATATCCCACGATCCGGTTGGAGTATAGCATGACATGATATCGTCCGGACGCGGGATGTGCATATTTATGGTTAAATGGAACATTAGCCGACGCCTCGGCAATATGATATATTCTATTTTTTTTTATGTATATATGTATATATGAGTAAGGACGGCTAAGAAAGCACTCGCATCGAGGGCACTTATAAGTACAGGTTATGCTTCTATCCCAGGACTTGAGTTGTAATTCTTTTATGTCATTATGCATGATTTATGTTCTCGCATATTACTATTCATGCCTTACATACTCGGTACACTATTCGTACTGACGTCCCTTCTTGTGGATTTGCGTTTCATCCGCGCGAGTCGGCGATGGCGGATTTGATCCTTAGGAGCTCTACGGTCGCACTTGACGGCGCTCCGGTTGTTCGGAGCCCCACTTCCGTGGTACTCTTTTGTGTATAGTTTTTCGGCACGGTGATTTGGCCTCTTTCTATGTATAAGTGTATTATGTCTAGAGGCTCGTATATGAGATATGTACGACGATTATTACGTATTAAATATGTGGTATTTTGGCGTTTAAATGTTGTTGTATGATGTGACGTGAAGCTAAGCTGCGCCTATGTTCATAATGACGTGGCTAATGTTAATGTTCGGTTCGGAAAAAAAATATACGGACTATTCGTACGACTTGCTAAAAGGTACAGGTAAAATGATAGGTAAGGGGTGCCCGGTACAAGTATCGGGTACTCGTCACGGCCCCTAGTTGGGTCGTGACAAACACGTGCTGTCGTGTTGAGCATATGAGGTAAGTCCACTATTTTTAGATCTTTATGAATATTGAGAGCCCTGTGCGGCTGTGATATGATACGATATGATATGATGTATGTATATGATGATGGCTTGTTTATCGTTGGTATTTCTGCGTGCGGGTTTTGGGATAATAAGGATACGGAGTATAAACTCTCGGTGTTGAAATCTTTCTAGAAATGGTACGGAAATGAGATGTAAGACTGGAATATGCTTTGAAAGAGTCGTGTTAATAGTAACGATGGGAGTTGACTGAGCTACGAGTATGGCTTCCATCTAGGAATAAGTTAACCAAGGAGTTGGTGATAATAGTAACTAGGAGGCCGATGAGGATATGGTAATAAGGAATTTGGAACGGGCCTGTGCTATTAAGAGATGATTTTGAAAAGGACTGGTAGGTTCGGATAAAGGGATATTAAGACATCGACTGGATCGATAGGTAGGAGAAAAATATGATGAGGTTATAGTCACGGGAAGTAATGACACGAGTAAGATAAGGGTATGAGGAAAAAAAGAATTGAGACGGATAAGAACGTATTGATAAAATAGCTGGTGAGGTGTGTTGCGAGAACATTTTGGAATACGTTAAGGCTTCAAATTGCTCCAGATTATGTGATAAAGGTCATGCGATGAGGTAGACACGGTTATATTAGCATTAACACACCGTATTTCATCGGAGTCCTAAGGTTAAGCGTGCTGGAGTGAGAGCAATTTTAGGATGGGTGACCCCTCTGGGAAGTTTTTGTCACACTCTAACCTTATTAGGATGTGATGGGCACCCGACCCTTACTTAGGGCCGAGCGAACCCTCAGACTCTTACCGCATACAAAGTCACGCCAAACTTTTTAAATCAAATAAGATAAAATACATAGCAAAATTTTCAAGAATCTCCTTTCTCGTAGCCTTTAAATCGAACAAATCTATAATTATGCAAAGTTTCATTACATAACACGACCGACATATCAGCTCGATGGAGCTACGTACGGACCGACAATCGATACCCACGACGGCGTCGCAAAGTCTCTAACATCCATACGAGAAAGCATATCATACAAACTCTAACACCGGCAACACTCCGAGCAAATGGAGCCGCCAATCCAGGCTGGATACATCTTTTATAACGGGAGTAATCATGCGGGAGTACCGCGGCATGAAACGCGGCCCCCGAAACGGGGGTCGGTACGGAAAATGTGCGAGCATGTAAGTGTTATACCCCGCGTTTTCGAGCATGAGTTTGACGTGTACCTCATCGTAGTAATGAGATGTTTTGAAAGGCACAAGCCATGGAAAGTACGTAACAACGAAGAAAAAAGGGTGAATTACGATCTCGTAAGTCGTAATCGGGAAAGAATATTTTGAAACACGGGAACATCGCCATTATTAGTGTAATAAGTGATAAATATCATGTATGGAGAATTTCGGAATATTTCGGGATTGAGCAAATTGAAGAAAATAAGTTCGACGAAAATTTGAGAAACGCGGGGACGGATTTTAGTTAACTTTGGAGGCGCATATCTCATAGTATACGTGGAGTTTAAGGTGGTTCAAAGTCC
>NW_026727640.1:0-31803 GCF_029784015.1 Lycium ferocissimum
TGTAACATTTCCTTGGGCTCGCTTGCATGCTTGTGTAGCCACGCTATAGTCGGCCGGGTAATGCACCTATTGTGCACACCACTGTAGTTGGGTACGGATGGCACCGAGCCTATTATGGCCAGGTACGGATGACACCAATCCTGTCATGGCTGGGTATGGTGTTATATATATGTATGAAAATGTTTTTTAAAAGGAAAGCATGCATGATATCCGCCTTAAGAGGCATTTAGATGTACAGGTTATTTTTTTTATCTCAAGTTTCTTTCATATCTTTATTATGCTGTTATTCATGCCTTACCTACTCAATACATTATTCGTACTGACATCCTTTTTGTTTGTGGACACTGGTTCATGCCTGCAGGTAGGCAGGGAGACGGACCAGACCCTTAGGCTGTTTCCTCAAAGTTTGTACAGGAGCACTCCACTTGTTCCGGAGCTGCGGTTCAGTTGGTACGTTTCTTCTGTGTGTATATATATGGGCATGGTGGGGTCCTGTCCTGTCCTTATTATATTATGCACTACACGTAGAGGTTCGTAGACAGATATGCATAGTTAGATGTTTTGTGACCTTCTCGGTCCTTGTTGTGTTGTATCATTGTTTTGGTAGCCTTGTCGGTTTGAGTACTTGAGACCAATTTGATGACTTATATATACACACACACCTTTTTGGGCTTGTGTCCCTTATGGTTTATGACATTTAATGGTAAGCATTATAGCACACGGTCACGACACAACCGGAGGGCCGCGACGGGCACCCAGTGCTAACCCACCCGGGCACCTCGAACATACTTTCACATTTACATCTAGGTGAGCCACATAGCAAAATCATACATTCCATCCATTATTCATACTAATTCCATTGGGCAACAATACATATACATCATCATCAATACAACTATGCCCATATAGATGTACATAAGCCGACGAGGCTAACAAAATGATATCCAAAATATAGGCCGATAAGGCCAAATACATCTAACCATATACATATGTCTACGAGCCTCTAAGGAGAATATGTCATATCATATAGGCGGGACAGGACCCCGCTATGCCCATAAATATGTACACAAAAGAATAAATACCAAAAGCTGTAGCTCCGAATGAAATGGAGCTCCGCTATGTAGTCCCTGAGTATAAAAGCTATGGATCAAGCCTGTCTCCATGGCCACCTGCGGGCATGACGCAGTGTCCACAAACAAATGGACGTCAGTACGAAGAATGTACTGAGTATGTAAAGCATGATCAACATCATTATGAAAACATAATAGACAACATAAGAAATAGCATAGGATGGGAGATAGTAGTATCATCATCGTACACACTTACTTGATTTTCACAGGGACTTTCCATTCTAATGCGTGTTTGTGTACATACATCCATATCCGTATCCGTATTCATATCCATATTCGTATTCATATCCGTACTCATTTACATTTCACATCCATTTTCGTATTCATAGCATATTCGTATTTATATTCATATCATATACATAGCATTTACATAGCATACCCGACCATGAAGGTTCGGTGTTTCACATACCTGGCCCTACCAAGGCTCAAGATCATACATACCTGGCCCTACCAAGGCTCGTGGTTATCCGTACCCAACCGCAACGCGGCGCGCGCGCAATATATATATATATATATATATATATATATATATCATATATATATATATATATATATATATATATATATATATATCATAAACATCTGTAGCATCATTACTATCGTCATTCATTACATCTATCCCTAGAGGATTACTCATCATAGGAGGAATTTTAGTACAATCGTAACATATCGATATTCATGAACTTAGTAGCTTTGGAAGATAGCATCGTTTGGAGGACATCATAGGCTCATAGAAGAATAGATATTTGGCCAAAGAACCATGCCTTATGAAAGAAGGGTTAGCCTTACATACCTCTTTGTTCGACTATTCTATCGCTTGAACGTTCTCCTTCAATGCTCACGTTTTTTACCTTCATTAGAATTATACTAACATTAGAAAATCGATAGCTTAGCATACATGACTAAAGCTAGAGAAAATTGGGCAACCTCTCCTTTATTTATACAACTTCCTTCATATCATATATCAACTCCCAAACATCCATAATAACATTCACAACATAACAATGGTCTTTATTCACCTACATTATCCTTACTTCTCAATTCACTTCCAATCGTCCATATCCATGGTCATAGCACACGATTACGTTCATTCATATACAATGTCTATCCTATGTTCTTAAAATCATTTATAACACAACCATAATCACAACATATCAAGAATCATGACTCAATCCAAGCTATTATTCAAAAATGACACTATTCCCACATTCATGACCCATTTTCTATATCCTTCTACAATCCAAGTGTTTCAACTTTCAATACCTTAAAAAACATGGAAATACCATAGAACTTACCTTATATGGTGTAGGAATGAACCTTGGGTGGAAACACTTCACTTGAACAAAACCCTAGTTCCACCTCCACTTGGATTTCTTGTCTTGGATGAACTTTAATGAGTTTCTTACACTTGATTCACTTGGTTTGATGAAGTTGATCACTAATATATCTTGAATTCTTGTGGGAGAAATGTAGAGAAATATTCTAGAGAGAAGGGGTGTGAAAGGGAAATGAAAGGAAATGAACTTGGTCCCTTATTAATAATACACAATTCTGTCCCCACCAATTTCTACAGACCAACATACGGTCCGTATAAATTATACTGACCGTATGTCTAATTATACGGCCAGTATAATTTACACGGCTAGTGTGTTGGGTCGTATAATGCCCAGCTCTTCCGAACTCATTCTCGTCGACTCGTTTGATCTCCAATCCTTATAGAACCTTCTTGACACTTGTTTATCACCTCATTATCAATCTAAGGGACTTTATAACTCTTCTCCAAAGCATCATTAAATTATCATTAACTTGTTACTCGTAAATCCTTCCCGATACATATCGTATGCCTTGCCTTCTCTTGGCAAGCTTTCTTCTCTTACCTCGAATGTCTTAGAAATCTTAATTAGGGTCATCAAATGTCATTACTTACTTATTGAAATATCGTACACTTCGTGCTCTTCATTAGTCTATTCACCGTGCATCAACGGAAAAATTTTCGAGGTGTAACACCCACTTAGGTATGATTATAGATGCATATATGTCATATGGTACTCGGTAGTTTAGCTCCGGGTGCCCGTCATGGCCCTCCGGTTTGGTCGTGACACCTTAAGGCATAAAAAACTAAGGGAAATACACTTGAACTTTAATTTGGGATTAATTTGACTTTGGAGTCGAATACGGTTGGAATATTGAGCATTAATAAACTAATAAGTAATAAACAACTCTCTTCTTTATGTCTATCAAACCTATACTATTATTATAGAGGGGATATACTCCACTTATTTTCTATAAAATAAAACTTATAAGGACTGAAAACATATCATATGGACCAAGTTAGTAGAAACTCTACTTGGAAGAAATCTCGAGTGTGTTTTGGTCCGTAAAATGAAGTGATTTGAACCCCGTTATAAACATTTTAAACAAAATCTGTTTTTCCAAAGGACATTTTTGGCAAAAAGTGGAATTGATGATTAGCATGACAAACTTCCAAGAAAGAAACATTTTTTAAGCAAATAATTACATTAATCACACATTGAAGCTCGTAGGTCAACCGTATTCTACGGATCCATAATACTAGGGTGCTTAAAACCTTCCCTAGGGGATCACCAGAACCCTTATATCGAACTCTGGTTTAAAAGAATTTTTCTCTTATTTTGATAAACCCATTTTACCCAATTTTTGTAATTTTCATTATAAAATTAGGTGGCAACTCTAAAAACATAAAATTCAAAATAGAGTCCACAAGTTCTTAGTAGTTCCTATGCACCTACGTAAAAGTTAACCGTAACAGTAAGTGCCCGCACGACTAAAAAATTTTGGGTCGTGACATTAAACCTCTTATTTTACTCTTAATAAGATGATAACTATACAACTGTATGTGACTTGTTTTAAATTACAAATTTCTAAAGGCTAGCTATAATTCTTTCTTAAATCAAACTTTATGCCCTCTCAAACATCGTCACATAAATTCGGACAGACGGAGTACTAATAGGATTATAGATGCAAAATTAAAAGATACTTAATTTTAGTTTTTGCAAAATGAACAACAATTTAAAGGGAATAAAAAAAATCTAACTTTTCATCTTAAAGAAATGCACTACATCTCATTCAAAAAACATTACTATATTTTAAAAAAATCCTACAAAAACCTGTTGTTGTGCTTGCGATGATGATTGTGGTGTAGGTGGAGGTTGATGATTGCCAGCATCCAAACTGCCATGGAAATTTTGGTGACAGTTGCAAAATCTACAGTGCAAGGCTTCTATGCTACAAGAAAGACCGCCGGGAGCAAAAGCCTTGCAACCATCTGTAATATACCTCATAGAACTTGGTAAGAGATTGTGTGTGCATTCACGCTAAATGGTTGGACTTACAGACCTATTAGCCTTAGCAGCTTGATTCGCTCGAAACATATTAGCCATGGTATTGGTTGATAGCTTTTTTTAAGGAAGAAGTTGAATACTGATAGGTAATGTCATATTACATGTTTTAATAATCGTCAAACTACGAAGAACCAGAATGAGACCCAGTCCTCCAGTTGCTCTCTTCGAACAGTCAACAATTACAAGCCACAGCTGTAAAGCAGCAACTGTTCACTGCACAACAGTCTAGTATAAAAGCAACATGTTACAAGGTTTTTTAGGGTGTCTTGAAAAAACCTAAATTCACAACAAAAGCTTAGCCGTCACAAGGTTATTCAAGTACCATCCAAGACAAAGCTACAAAAGATTGAAGGGCTCCCTCATTACAAAGGAAGATGCTTCAAGTTATCAAGCTGTTGAGTTGTGTCATTTGTGCTAAAACTCTAAACCTACTCTTCTCTTTAAAGGAAACTGTGTGTAGGTGTCTTAAAGTCTCAAGGTTTCTTCCACAAGCTCTTGAGTGGTACACTAGGCTAGATTTAGGCCAAGTGTATTAGTATGTGAGTGGCTAGAGTTAGTCATGAGTTGAATTATCAAAGGGTGCCTTTGAGTGGTACACTAGGATACAGTGAGTCTAGGTGAATTAGTTTCCTTGGCTAGAGTTAGTCAAGTGGAGGTGCTTCCAATCATAGTATTGCAAAGGTTGATGGACTATGGGAGTTAGTTCCTAGGTTATATAAGCGTTATTGTAAAGGTGAGGGATTATGGGAGCTAGTTCCTAGCTTACGATAGAGTTGTAACCTAAAGTTGCTCGGTGTAGTAGAGTTGAAATCCTACTAGGGTAGGTCGTGGTTTTTAATCCCTTGAGCAAGGAGTTTCTCCATGGTAATATCTTGCCTTTTGTACTTACTGTGTTGCATAAGAGAACTGGTGCTCAACTCGGTCCCTTAAATATTGTGCTTGGTGGACGCATAGCTTGTATCAATTGATGTCAGAGTAGGCTCTTTCTAAGTGGTTAGCACCTAGAAGGATCGTTCTAATTGCAATCTCACCAAACAAAGAAGGAAGAGAGAAGGATGTCCCCATAAAGGATTAGTCTTCTTGGCAAAGAAGCTGGTATATGAGCATCATCGACTCACAAAGGAAAAAGGAGCCAATTGAAAACTTGAATGTGATGAACAAGAAAGGAATGACATAGTGGTGGGCACTGTAGATATAAGGAGAGAGCTGAGGAAGCTATTAGTGAAAACCTTTTTTTAAAAATTCAGGGAAGGAAATGATGAGTGAAACTCCATCTGAGCAAGCCACGATAAATCTCGATGCCAAGCATGAAAAGGATAACGAACCTCAGAAGAACATGACTAAAGTGAACATCATACTGGAGAAGTCCCTGGAAGAGATTTTTTCCTCAACCTCAGCCATGGAGATGTTGACTTCAAAAAACAAAAGAAATTATGGAGTTCAGAAGACTAGCATTTCCAACTCTCTTCACAATGAGGACACTGCTAAATAGAAGTCAGGAGGGAAAAAATTTAGTCTGCATCGGAAAGTAGTGAACTTGTTTGAACAGAAAAAGGGAAATTCAACTCACCCTATTCATTACTCCAAGGGACCCAATCTGTTGTGGTGTCCCAAACAAGGTTAGTGATCATGTTGGAAGACTTGAGTGAAAAAGAGGGGATCAGGAGGAAAATAAAAACTACCCTTCACTCAAAAGCTTCCAAGGAGAGGATGGGTGCATGAAGAGAAAAGCATGAGCAAGACATCCTTTCATGGTTCAAAAAATTAGGATGCAGCAAGGTTTTTAACAGGAGAAGCGTGGAGTCTCAACCCCAAGATGCGTAACAAACCAACTTCGAGGAAACCCGGTGTCCGTCCTATCCTTCTCGTGATCATGAATCCTTATGGCGAGATCAATTGCTTGAAGAACCAAGTTGCCGACACTATGCCAAGCACTTTTTGAAGAAGCTTTCTCCCTCCTCTATGGTTATGATAAAGGAAGAGTTAAAATGAGGCAAAAAGTGTTTTTCAGTGACATCTAACTCACTTCTATACTGTTACAGGTATATACACATGGATGTCTCAGAATAATGTAAGCAAAGGTGACCTAGCATATTTCAGAGTTGTTGCTCGGATGACTTTTCATTTTCAAACAAAATTAGCAAAGGAACCTAGTCTCTACAACTCAGGTTAGTAGTCTTTTCCACACATGTATAAAAGTGAAATTTTCATTTAAGTGCCAAGTCACCAAACCTTTTGAAAATTCTCCTCCAGACTTTACACTTCTTTAAGTTGACCTGACCCACTTGTCACCTGACTCTTGATTACCTTTCCCTGTCTTCACTTGAAATCAAAAATCCAACATACCACTTTACCTCTCCTCTCCCACATACAAACCTGATCCATCTCTCTCTCTCTCTCTCTCTCTCTCTCTCAGTCTCTATCCTCTCTCCTCATTTTCTTCTAGAATCAAACTTCATTATGTCTAGTGAAAGACATATTTCTCCATTCCCTATTGAACCAACCCCTCTTTCTCACTTTCCAAGGCCTAAAATTCACCTGAATTAAGCCAACCCATATCCTCCCATCTATCTAAAATGTGTCACTCTAAAATGTGTCACTACTTCCTCAAAATCCTCTGCCTCCAGCAAATCTCTCAGTAGAACTGCATCATCTTCTACCATACCTGTCCAAATTGAACCTAACAAAAACCTAACTCTGTCAGTAGTGGTCATACTATATCTGTGTCCAAATTTTTTTAAAACATAGACAAAATGGAAGAGCAAGACAATGGTGTAGAAGTTACTAGTCAATCCATTGAGAATACTGGGGAGTCAGATCAAGCCAAAGAAAACCTAGTCTCCCCAGTTATGCAAGAAGAAAAGGCTATATGTTATGAAGAGAAATAGACTTCAGAAGCAGGCAATGTACAAAAATGTAACTCTCCTCTCTCTAATCTCTATAAAGGAACAGAGGAGTCAGCGGATGAGTCTCCCATAAAAGTGGATGGACCTATCTCTAGGATTGGTCAAGGAAAGTTTGGTAGAATGGACAGCGATGCAGCCCTAATGGAAGACATCGTGCAAACCATGAGCACTATAGGTTATCTAAGGAGTCAAAGGCACTCAGAGAAAATGAAGGAGAGACTTGATCCCTCAGTACTAAGAACAATTGAAACTGAATCCAGGACATCTCCTATGTAGGACAAGACACCAGGGTCGGCCAGAAGGAACTTAGATCCGATTCTAAGACCTGAAATTGCTCCTCATGTTATTGTACCTCTTGCTGAGTTTTCACTAGAAAAGAGTCATGGTCAAAATGCTTGTGATGATGAATCTAATGAAGATGAGATACCTATTGCCTTTAAAATAAAGAAGAAGTCAGGAGATAAAGGAACCATAGGATCTGGAGTTAATGAGAAAATCATTTTTTGTCGAACGACACCTCGAACCAGATAAAGTAAGAAAGCTGCAAATGCAGCTCTGGAATCAGCTCTCCAGGCCAACAAAGCAAAGAGTAGAAAAAGGATCAGAAGTTCTCAGGTAAACAACCGCTTGACTGATGAAATTGAGTAGTTGATGTGGAGACTACAGTTGTCAATGATGATGAGGCAATGGAAAGGGAATGAATGAAAGATGCCCAATTGTGAAGAAAAATTCAAAGAAAAGAAAGAGCAAAAACAATGAAGATTCAAGTTCCCTAAAGCAGCCTAGGGTAAGCAAAGCAGTTGCTCTAAGTGAAAATGAGAGAAAATAAAATCTGAGGAGACAAAAGGTGTTCTTTGGGAAGGGTTCTTGATCCGAAAATTGCTGAAAAATTTGGGATGAAAGAAATGATTGAAATAATTAGATTTCAGAGTTGGAGTCATTTATTGGCTCCACCAGTGCCATGTGCCTATGAGGAACAAGTGTCTGAGCTGTTGCAAACCTCGACTACTCCGATGTTCTAAGCACCCTCATTGCATCAGTTGGTAAGACTGAGTTTATGCTAACTGAAGAGACACTGGGAGACATCTTGGGAGTTCCCACTGAAGGAATAAGAACTGTTGATGGAAAAATAGAAACTTCAAGTGATTCCAAAGCCATGATAGCTAAAAAGAGGGTAAAAGATGCGGGTACAAGGGAAAGACCTAACAAGAAGGAGCTCAAACTAGAATACCAACTCACTTTTGAATTGGTCAACAAAGTGCTGCTTTCAAGGGCTGAGGGTCGTACTATTGCCTCCATTGCAGACCCGGTGCTCATGAAAGCCCTGATCAACTACCAACCCATAAATCTTTCTGCAATCATAATCAAGCACATAATCAATGTAATGGATACACCAGACGGGCAACATGGTCTTCCTTATGGGTTGTTTCTAACAAAAGTATTTGAGCATTTCAAGATCAAGAATGGCAAGGCTATCAAAGGATCTAAAAAGCAAATGTTCTCCTTGGCCACTTTATAAGATTGTGAATCCTTACCTAAGAAAGATGGAAGGACTTGCACAATCTCCAATCTGCTTAAAGCACAAGAAATTGCCACTGCTGAACTGGAAAGGGTCAAAGCTGAGAATGCTTCTCTTCGAGCTCAGAAGGAGAAAGAGGTTGGCTCTCAAAGGGCTCTAGAGGCTGTAAAATTGAAATTGGGAAGCTCAAAGCTGAAAATGAAGGCTAACACAGAATGTGGATAAGCTCATGGGCCAGATGCTTCAAGATCAATGTATGAACAGTGAACGAGTGGATAGATTACTCATAGGGCTGACTCAAAATCCCCAGAAGCCTCAAATTCCTTAAGTGTCCAAACCAAAATCCCTTCCTATGCCTTCCCTTGATTTCTTCTCTCTCCTTTTTTTGAGTGACAATGTTCCAGTACAGATGATATTTTTTTTCTTTTATGCATTTCTGATCTGACTACTATGTTTTTGTTACTATATTAATCTTTTGGGCATTTACTCTATTTGTGCCAAATTATGTGCTTGCTTGTCTCTCACACACCCATGGTTGTGTTGCCCGTGTGGCTTCGAGTAAGTAATGCTGATCTTCTTTTTACTGATTCTAACTATCCTTTTTATTGCTGCCAAAAGAGGGGAATATACAAATTTAGTAAGGGCGAAGATGGAGAAATGTGTCATGCTTGAAATTGGGAAATGGCGTAAAGGGGAAGAAGACCAGATGGTCCTTCGTTACGCGTCACTTGCAATATGTTGCTATGTTTCTTTCAAAAAAGGGTCTGCTTTGCAAGGGGAACTAGTGGGATCTAGCTCTCAGGGGGAATAGCCGCAGGGGGAACGAGCGGGATCTAGCTTCTCAAGGGGAACAACACATCTAAGTTTGTCATCATCAAAAAGGGGAAAATTGATACTTAATGTCATATTCCATGTTTTGATGATTGTCAAACTATGAAGAACTAGAATGAGACCCGGTCCTTCAGTTGCTCTCTTTGTACAGTCGACAGCTACAGCGGTCCTCCAGTTGCTTTCTCCGTACAGTCAACGGCCACAACTATAAAGCAGCAATTGTTCACTTCACAGCAGTCTAGTATAAAAGCAACATGTTACAAGGTTTTTTAGGGTGTCTTGAAAAAACTGAAATTCACAACAAAATCTTTTTAGTCACAAGGTTATTCAAGTACCATCCAAGACAACACTACAACAGATTGAAGGGCTCGCTCATTACAAAGGAAGATACTTCAAGTTCTCAAGCTGTTGAGTATTGTCATTTGTGCTAAAACTATAAACCTACTCTTCTCTTTAAAGGAAGTTGTGTGTAGATGTCTTAAAGTCTCAAGGTTGATTCCACAAGCTCTTGAGTGGTACACTAGGCTAGATTTAGTCCAAGTGTATTAGTATGTGGGTGGCTAGAATTAGTCATGGGTTGAATTCTCAAAGGGTGCCTTTGAGTGGTACACTAGGATAGAGTGAGCCTAGGTGTATTAGTTTCCATAGAAAGAGTTAGTCAAGTAGAGGTTCTTTCAATTGGAGTATTGCAAAGGTTGAGGGACTATAGGAGTTAGTTCCTAGGTTACATAAGCGTTATTGGAAGGGTGAGGGATTATGGGAGCTCGTTCCTAGCTTACGATAGAGTTGTAGCTTGAAGTTGCTCGGTGTAGTGGAATTGAAATCCTACAGGGGTAGGTCGTAGTTTTTAATCCCTTGAGTAAGGAGTTTTTCCAAGGTAATATCTTGCCTTCTGTACTTACTGCGTTGCATAAGGGAACTGGTACTTAACTAGGTCCCTCATATATTGTATATTGGTGGACGCATAGCATGTATCAAATACTAATTTGCTTGAGAGGTAGAGTGATTAAACTTTGAAAAAAATTGATCTGTTAAATGGAAAGTTTAAAGATTAAATTATTTGGTAAGAGCTTAATAATTAATTTGTGTATGTCCTAAAATAGAGTTTGAAGAGCCAATATATTATTTAGATTGTATTACTGTAATATCAAAAAAAATAAAAAAATGGAAGGTTGTTTTGGGTACTTATTTACAAAATTTATTTCAAGATTAATTAGCTGGCCATAAAGTGGGTACACTTGAACAAATTTACAACTATAAAAAATAAATATGACTTCACAATGTAAATTTTGTTACAACGCCTATGGCAAATTTTGAAATTGAAACTCCATTGCAATATCGTCCAATGCAAAATAAATATGACTTCACAATGTAAATTTTGTTACAACGCCTATGGCAAATTTTGAAATTGAAACTCCATTGCAATATCCAATTTTGAATAGTCTTGTCCCTAACCTATCGTGGTTGACTCGGATTATCCCGACATACAAAATACGGGATATAACATCCTTCCCCCCTTTAGAACATTCGTCCCCGAATGTTCAACTAGTCTTATAAAGTCGTATAAGGATCTCGGGAGTTTCCTTTATTGCCATAGTATGCAATCTCATCTACCGATCGTATTTCTTCTTTACCTCCTCTTCCGCTTCTCAAGTCATCTCCTTTCCGTCATTATTCCGTCACAATACTTTAAGAAGGCCACGTCTTCAGTACGCACCCTTCTTGCCTTACGAACATGTAATAAGGCCCCCTATATCTCGGGTTAAACTCTTCCTTCTTGTGGAATCCCATTACCCCTTTCATGGGGATTATCTTCAAGCACACCCACTCGCCAATCTAGGATTCTAAGTGTCGACGCCGATTGCCACCATATGATTTCTGTCGTCTCTGAGCTGCTAATAGCCATCCACTGATATATTACCATCAGCTGATATGATTTTGAAGGGTTTTTTCACATAAATTCACCCTCTGTTACTCAGCTTGTAACATTTTAGGCACATTGTCTCATGTCATCTCTTTATCTTTAATTCAAACTCTTCTATTGTCCCTTCGCTCAGATCTTGCTCTCAACTTCCCGGTCACACATTACATAGCAATCTTTACAAGAATGTACGAAGGTGCTCAATTTAGCCCAAAATGCCTTAGCATGGTTTCACTAATCCTTATGTCTATCTCACTTTGTCTACTCCTTTCTTTCCTTACAACCGGTATCGGAATAGATCTTTGGTCCAACCATAGCCATGTCCCGTTTGTCCTCAGGGCTAATTCTATCTCGGTAACCTAGTTTAAACCATCTTTACATCTTTCCTTAACGCACCCCAAACTATTATCACCATATTGTTATTACTGAATCCAAGCTTTTCTCCTTAGATATTCGCGTGGTCGCATCCTTAGCATATACATGTTCATGGGTATCATAACTACGCTTGTATGACTTATATAGAATATATTCCATCTTAATTACGGTCTTTTCTTCTCCTGGTTCACTCTACACCACATATTCTTTCCGTTCTAACATTCGCTTGTAGCCTATCCTGTCATACTCATTATTCCCTTCCTTTAATCACTCCTTTGGTTTTCTTACTTCCTACTATAGAGGTTGTCTATTTTTCTCCCCTCTCTCTTCTTTTTTTTCCTTTTTTTTTTCCTGGGTCGTAGTATTGTTAGCGAACAACCTTATTGCTCACATTTTAGTCTCTAGTCCAGCACGGTAGCGTTACCTTTCACAGCGTCTCCGTAAGTTACTCGTCGTTGTTCTCTTGTCGTATCTTCCTCTAGGCTTCCACTCCCCAGTGTCATATCATCCAATATCTCTACAATTGATCCACAGTACTATCTCACTTACCAACCTAGCTTCTACCCCTTTTACTGGCTTGGGTCTTACTAACTTGTCTCGGCGAGGAATCTTACCTTCAGCCGGGTATCCGTATCAAATACGTTGTGGTATTGATTGTCTCTATCTGGTACTTGCATTCCTCGCACCCGCTTCCCCCCTTTAGGGGCGTAGTTATATCATTACCTGGTTATACTTTGCTCTATGTCCGCGTTTTCCAATTTCCGTTAGGCAGCACTTTTATTCCGACATTCAGATCCCCTTGCCATTCGTCTACTCACTTTCTTCCTTTTCCAAGTATTATTATGTTAACACTTCCCAAGCTTATCCCATTAGTGAAAATAGCATCAGCTTGCCCGGTAACATTTGGGCCATTTATTCTTCTGTTCACTTGAACTTAGCTATCCGGTCCGGTTAATACCTTCCATAAACCGCCACGTTGGTTGCCGAAATACACGTATCCGCTGATATAACCATGTATGAGATATCTACACATATAGCCGCTACCTCCTCACTTACAAATTATTTCCAAACGCTATTCCAACTCATCCTACTCCTAAAGCTATAATGCCCCCTTTTTTTTTTTCCCGATTTAGTCCGCTCCGGCCTACACGACCTCTTAAGATTTCCGCCTACTCTGTATATTCTAATTTCCCTTAGACTGCTCTAGATTCTCATTTGCTTTTTACGTCTAAATTTGTAAGACTTTTAGAAACTTCCCAGGGGGTCACCCATCCTAAAATTTCTCCCACTCCAGCACGCTTAACTTCGGAACTCCGATGAAATACGATGCTCTAACGCTAGTATAATCGCGTCCAACTCACCGCATGACTTCCATCACATAATTTGGGGCAAATTGGAGTCTTAATAGATTCTAAAATGTTCTCGTAACACACTCCCCTCCGAATTAGAACGGATTCCTTACTTTTCTGACTTCACAATTATTATTCTAGCCCTTTGTAATCCCCAATATTCACTTTTCACCTGTGAGTGCAACTATTTTTCATCTTAGACTTCCAGATTCCTAGTGGCAACGGACACACCCTAATTACCGTTATCGGTAAATACTTGGTTATCGGCCTTTGGATTTCTGCTTGTCGCTATTAAATAACATTCATACAGTAAATACACATACAAAAAAAAAAATAACATTCATGCAGTAAATACACATATACAAAAAAAAATATTAAAATAAAGGCTCATATACCTGTATCCGTATTCGGTGCCACCGCCGGATCCTGCCTACTCGCCAGAGCAAATATGCGGTTCGAAGGACCGCTAGAACTGGGAACTCCACCGCAGCCTCTACCACGGCCTGCTGGTGCCGGCATACCCCGTCCCATAGGGCGCATAGCTACCGAAGAAGACGAACCAAAGACCCGACCCAAAGAGGGCTGAGCTGCACCACCTGACCTACCCCCCACGGGCACTCCCTCATGATATGGCCTTGACGGCCGCAAGCAAAACAAGCACCTGTGGTGTAACGACATTCCCCCGGGTGGCGCCTGCCACACTGAGGGCACTGAGGCATAGATGGCCTCGTCTGGCTCAATCCTCTGCTCGACTGCGAACCTGAAGCCCTGGAGCTCTGACCGGCTCCTGAATACCCCGTGCGATCAAATCTCCTACCCGGAGACCGTGGGGGTGCACTCTGTGCCGGCTGAGAAGAATACACGGTGTACGGCTGAGGCTGCCCACCTCGAAACTCCCCAGAATACCCAGCCGATCTAGCCCTCTTGGGCTGGCCCCTGCCATAGTCTCTGTCGGGCTGGCGCCCTCTATGTCGCTCCTCCATACCCCGGAAGCATCGCCATACAACTACCCGTGCACCGATGCACTCTCGCCCATATCGCCCACTATACCAAAGGGCCGGGAGGCCATCGCCATGCAGGAACCCTAGCTCGCCTATCAATCAAATAAATGGCCACCCCCATCACATACTAGTGCACCTCTCGCTTCCTCGACAACTCCCCCATGTCGCGCTTTAGCAACTACATCATACAAGTACGACGCGCGTACCTAGCCAAAGAATCAAACTCCTGGGGATCTTCCGCGGGCTTTGACCCGAAGAACTCTGGAGGATTACAAGTCAGAAAATCACGGGCCCTCTGGCTATCACGTCTGTCCGCATGATCATCTCCTAATCCATGTCTGTGAACCTGCCCCGCCACCAATCTAGTGAGCAGCTGAACCGCGTCTCTCATAGCCCTATCCTCCTCCCCTGGCTGAGGAGCTGGAGGCTCGGGTACTGGAACCTCAGGAGCGGGCGGTGGAGCCGCCTCCTGACCTGCAGCTGCTGCTGCTCTATGCCCCTCTGATGGTGATGGGGTGGCAGAACTGGCCGACGGGGGCACAACCTCCGGCTCAAGCTGGGCACGGGCCCTCGTAACCCTCCGGGCCCGGCTAGTCTCCCCCGCTGCTGTCGACTTGCCCTTCTGGGCAGCTGTCGCCTTCCTCGGAGTCATCGCTGAAAACATAGCAATTCGTTAGGGAGGGGTCATCCTGATAATACAGCTCTATCGCACGATCTAAGATCAGAAGGAAAGATATCATCCTAAATGTCCTGTAGCCTCCTGTTTATAGATGTGGTGCACGACACACCGATAAACAGGACTCTACTAGACACGGCCTGTAGACATTCCGAGGACGAACCGCTCTGATACCACTTTTGTCACGACCCAGCCCCGTAGGCCGTGACTAGTGCCCGAGCTGGGCACTCGTACCCACCTATCAACTATAATCAGATCATAGCAAACATAATAAGAACTTATACGTACAGAAAGGCACGACATCACGCACACATATATACATATATCATATATATACCGAGGATGTACGTAACACAAACACAACTAAACATTACTACCCACAACCCACATATATGTCTACGTACCTCTACGAGTAATAATGTAATCATATGACGGGACAGGCCCCGCCGTACCCCGAATAGATATATACATATATACAACAAAAGAATTGTACCAAAGTGTAGGCTCCGAACAAAGCCGAGCACTCCAAACCGCCGAGTAGGGATCCTAGGCCGGCGGCTCACCCAAACAAGTATCCGTACTCGCGCGCATGAAACGCAGCCCCGAAGAGTGGGGGTCGGCATTTTAATATGTACCGAGCATGTAAAGCATAAAAATACCGTAAACAAAATCGTACCGAAATGGGGAGAGTATGGAACATGAGTACAAGCACCGTAAAGGCTTAACTTTAAACATAAATCATGCAAGATCATATCATAAACATAAGTAAGTAATCATCGTATACATATGCATATACATAGCGTGTCCCGGCCCTCTAGTGAGGGACTCGGTGAATAGAATCATCATATGCCATCCTGGCCGCCATCCCCATATCATCACATCATCATATATATATATATGTATAGCGTGTCCCGGCCCTCTAGTGAGGGACTCGTGAATAATGCAGCTGGAATGTGCACGAATGCTTGTCCTGGTCCGGGACTCAGTGAAAGACATATTGAGCTTTGCACGAGCAGAGTAGTGAGAAACCATATCATTTCAAAGACTCGATGAAATAAATTAAACGAACTATCATTTGAAAATCGGGACAATAGTTATATCAAGTACCTTTCGGTCATCTCTCTCGGAACATGTCAAATCGAACTTTAGAAATCATAGCTACGTTTTGAAATTATAGGCATAACAATCCTCGTTTAGACTCGGTAAATAAATAAGTAACCAAACTCGGGGGTCGGAATAGTAAGCATATTAGGTTCTTTTCCAACAAACCATTGGAACTATGCAAAGGAACGTCTCGGGGGCCCACGGACAAGTATCAAACCAATCCGAGCCCACCTATGGAAGTTAGAGTCATCGTACGCTACGGAATCCTTCTACGAGCATATCGAGGCGATCCGAGCCTTTTTGTGAAAGTTACGGTCGTTCGTAGTTTCGGAATATTTTTAAGAACAAAATTTCTTATATAACACTTAAAATCCAATCATACAAAGGACACAAGGATCATGACATGACTACATTAAAAAGGTTAACATCAAGGGGTGAATAAAAGTCGTAAACACGCTCGGATCGTAAGAATAGAATTATCCCGAAGCTCGTATGACTCTTCCCTTACGTCTAAGACATGCCAAAGAAAGAAAGGGTGAGCTTTACATACCTCGTTCGCTCTCCAAGCTAATCCAAACTTACGTCGCGGACTTCCCACGATCTACAATACGTCATTAAATACCAAACATTAGCTAAAGGCACTTAAGAGTTCAATTCCAAACTAACACCTAATTCTACAGAAATTTGGGCAGCATTTCCCCTGTAAATGCAACACCCCGAGAATTCAACTCGGCCAAATTCATCAACAACCATACCAACAACATACTAGCACATTCAATAATTAACTCTAAACGTATTCTAACATTAGCAACCCTTTACTACATAATTCAACAATATTCATTATATTCAGTTCAACCACTTACATTCAAACCAATATTCATGCTCATACGTTCAATTTCTAATCCAAAACCATTTAGACAATATTTAAGAACACTTTAAACAATTCACACAATGTTTGAAACAACCCTACTAACACTCCAATTCACCCGAAATCATTCCCAAACCCGAGAACAACAACAACAACACATCCTTCACTTCCGAATTCATAACTTACATCAACAATTCATTTATTAGCAATGTCATACCCATAAATATACAAACTACATAGGAATCACGTTGACTTCCAAATCAGCCCGCAACAATTACAACATCAACTTGGATCATTAGAATCTCATTATCAACATAGAATTCACAACAACAACAACCAAAAGTACTAGATAAAATTAGTTCAACATGCCTAAACCAAATCAGCCCATATTCGGCCACAACAACAACTTCAATATTTCATGAATTTCATTTATTTCCACACTTCACAACATACACAAACCATGCATAACATATAAAAAGGAAGATTGAACCTTACCTTCTTCACTTGATTCTTCAACTTAGCTATGGCTTGTTCTTGCAAGAATGAGTGTTTTGTTTGTTCCAACAACTACTCCACATTGAAGAGGACCCTCCAATTAGTAGAGAAACTAGAAGAAAATATTTTTTTGTGATCAATTCTTGGACTTCACTTTTGCTTGGTCATGGCCGAATGGCCTTGTTTTCTCCTTCTCCAAGTTTCTTGAAATTTCTAAGTGTTAAGGATGAAGAATGTGATGACTTAGTCATCTTTTACTTCATATATTAGCTTCCATGGCCATGGCCCACATCCATGTGGCCGGCCGCATGCCTTCTCTTTTTTTTTTTTTTTTTTTGATGAACCAATTACTTTCCAAAAATCACTTTTAACCCCAAATTTCCTTAATATTCCATGCCAAAAAAATCACAAGCAACTTATGTCTTAAAGCAAAATCGTGGTTAAAAGTCTCGACTTGTACCCCGGAATAGTCTTGTCCCTAACCTATCGTGGTTGACTCGGATTATCCCGACATACAAAATACGGGATATAACAAATCATCCATTTAATAAATTACAACTTAAACAATAGAACCAATAAATATAAGTCTAAGTCATGCCATAGATAATAGAAAGGGCGGAATACTACTTATTGCATTCCCAAAATCCAAAAGTCATCGTACAAGGACACTAATCATAAAACTGTCTAAGAAGTACATAAATGTCTGAAAATAATAGAAATATCTAGAAATGAAATAGACATCAATAAGGAGAGATCTTCAGGCGGCATGGCATGGATAGGAGCTTATCCTCGGATCTAGTCAGGAAGTAGCCTCAGGCTAGATGTGAGGTCTAGAAGATGTCCTTGGCACATAATCTGCACTCAAAAAGGTTGCAGCAAGGTAGTATCAGTACAAACTATGTACCGATAGATATCATAGGCCGACTAAGATTACTATCATGCATACATTGATAAAACCAGCAAGATAAATAGATAGGCATAACAACACAACCACACCAACAACAATATCTACAATACTGATCAACAATGAATAACAGAAATAAGATGATATCCAATGCAATGCAATTAATGATAGGTATCTCTACCGTACACACATGCTAAAGGCCTTGTTCGCATGATAGTCATGACCCGCGGATACCCATGGTGTCCATGTACCACTCGCTCTGGAACTGACCTCGAATCACTAGCCACAACTAGGCCACATCTTCACCCCCTGTCAAATATGTCTTATATATATATGTGTGCCATAATGGATCTCTGGATATGGTTCAACTCCAGAACCCAATATGAAGCACCACTCCAATATAAGCATGATCAATCAATAATGTCAATGCCAAGGAAGTGCAAGTACCAATTCCATAAGCCATAACAAGACTCAGCTAAATCAACTCTTTAATAGCTGAAACATACAAGCTATCTCAATCAACACGAAGAGTATATATATCAACCCCTTCCTTCCAATAACACAAGAAATACACCTCATGGTTCAATATATTAATTAATGGCAACAAGCCCACGTAATCAGAAGTCATAACAACCTAGGTAATATCCAACCAGTTTTTAGGCCCAAAATCCTAATCGTGCTTCTCCCGTCATTTCTATTGCATATACAATATACTAATCAAAGTCTCACTCAAGTAAGCCGTAACCTACCGCAAAAGCAGAACTGGAACCACAAGCTACTCCAATAGATCCTTCCCATTATGTAAAGCTTCAGAATGCTCAAAGTCTAGCAATAATAATGCTAAGTAAGAAATCCACCAACTAATTGGAAGAAGAATCGATTTGGGAAAAAGTACCCAAATACACCTAACGAATCAAATGGGCAAACCCAAATTTAAGGGTGAATTACCATACCCTTAGTCCCAACAATCATAATCATTAAATTCATGGGTTTCTAATCACTTTAGACCCTCCAATTCCATAATTTAGTCAAAACACCCAAATTTGGGTGAAACCCTAAGTCTCAAAATAGATTCATGAATTTATTAGAACAATACCATCCTAGAAGGTGTTAACCTACACTTCTAGATGATATAAATAGTGAATTAAACAATAATAAACAATTCAAGCTAAGGTTTCATGATTTAGAATTCTAGGTCTTCAACCCACCATTCTTAAAACTTGAGTTATCATGGAAACTTAAAGGGGAAATGTGTCACGGCCCATTTTAGCCTAGGTCATGCGGGCACCTACCTTTTTCACCTCGGTAGGCGAACCCTTAGCTCAACATTAACAATAATAGAAAATAGTGGAAGAAAGTAACTTAACGTAAGTGTTACACCTCGTAGTTTTGTCCGTTGAGATACGTTAGGCGTTTGTGGGAACTTTGGTAAAACTTGGCAAAATTTTCAAACAAAATTTTGGTCCAAATTAGTGGGGAATATCCCCTAGAATATGAGGAGTTTTCGTGTGTTTCTTTTATCCAAATTGAAGTTCATCGAGTCTAGTTTCCAACTCTACAAACCGCTCATCAATGTGACGTCTGAGTAAAACGTTATGGCTATTCTACGACAGACTATCTGAGCAGAAAATTTCTGCGGACCATTTGGCGGCCCGCAGGAATTTTGACGCCCCGTAGAAAATTCTGCGGTCCATCAAATTGACACAGCCCAGCGTCAAATGGTCACAGTGACGCATATTTGACTGGGCAGTTCTACAGACCATTTTGATAGTCCGTAGGAATTTATACGGCCCGTCAAAATGGGCGCAGAATTGCCTGACGGGAATTTAAGTTCCGCTTTATATATTTCGTTCCACTTCATTTGGACATATTATTTTACCAAATCAGATCCAAAGTGTTATAGCCCGTATATTGCACGTTTGGAAATTCCAAAGTCGTCGTGGAAAGTTAAAGGCGAGACCATTCTCAAAAATTATTTTAACGGACGAGTTGTTGTAAATATTATTTATAACTATTATTAGCACGGAAATATTGTGAAAGGTTGAGGGCGAAAAAGGAAATTCGCAAAATGGGCGGTGAAAATAATGCGGAAGGCTAGGGACGAAATGGTAATATTGAAGAAAGTCGAGGGGCAAAATGGTAATTTCACCAAGGGCTCATGAAAGTTCCCAAAGGGGTCCAATTTAGTCATGTGATGGAAAAAAAAAAGAGAAAAGAAAAGAAAAAAAAAAAGAAGATGACAAAATAAGTCATCTTTCCATGGAAATTAAAAGAAAAGTCTAGAGAGGGGCATGTGCCCCTCACATGCCTAAGAACTCACATATATAAATATATGTGTTTATCTTCCACTTGAAGGCAAGAACAAAAGAAACAAAAGATGAAGAGGGTGGAGAAAGGGAGAGCCACGGCCAAGGAGGAAAAAAATTGGCCATGGGAAGTTGGCCAAGAAAAATTATTTTCTTTCATGTTTTCTACCCTTTGGAAGATGCTAAACATCATGGAACAATTGTTGGAGCAAGCAAAACACTTAAATGGACAATTCATGAATCTTGACCAAGTATAGAAGTTGAAAAACAAAGGTAAGAATTCATGTTCTTGTATATGTTTTGGAGGATTATGTATGTTGTAGTGTGTAAGAAGGAACGAAATTCATGAAGTTGTGGATGATTGGAGCTTGGCCGTGTGGTGTTATGTGTGTGTGAATAATGAATCAATGTTTATATAGTGTTTTAATTGTTGTTGTTGTTATGTATTCTATGATGGAAACGAGTGAAAAGCATGAAATATAGAAGTTGTGGATGTAACCGTGTAATGTGTAGTGTGTGCATGGCCGTATATTTGTGTAGTGTTGTATGGAATGAATGGATTGATTTTATGTAAAATGTTGGTTGTTATTGTTGTGAATGATATGTAGAAATGAGTAGAATTTATGAAAATATGGAAGTTTGTGAAGTGGGTGTGTTGTTTGAAAGTTGGCCGTGAGTATGTGTCAATGTGTAGGAAATATGAATTGAATTTTATGTGGTAATCTAGTTGTAGTTATGGTGGAATTTGTATTAGAAGTGAAAGTTGAATGAATTAGTGGAAGTTGGAAATTATAGTGTGTGGCCGTGTGGTGTATATTGATAATTGGAAGATTTTGTATATTGAAAGACAACGTTCTTGCATGGGAGACAACGTTCTTGCATGAATACGCCCAACGGAAAAAGCAAGGAGAGGAAATACTGCGAACAGCCAAAAAGTGAGATGTGTTGTTTCGGAAAGACTATGGATTTGGGTGTGGCGACGAAGGTGTGATCGCTACCCGCGAGAATGCGGGAATCCGAGGACAAAGGATAGTAAGGCACGGGGTGAAAAGTAAACACCGGGAGTTAAAAGGGCAAAAAGGTAATTGTAAGAGAAAGGGCGTATTGCGAAAATATCCGGGAGCTATAAAGTTTCGAGTGGCTCTAGACCGAGGTAATAAAGGGTGTATGAGGAAGTAGACGAAAATATCAGCGTTAAGGCATCAAATTTCAGTAAAGTTTTTTGGGTTAAGCGTGCTCAGGTGGGAGTAATCCTATGATGGGTGACCCCCTGGGAAGTTGACGAGAAATTTTGGAAATTGAGACATAAGAGACAAATGAGAAGTTAGGGTAGCCTAAGGAAAACTAGAGTATATGGGATAGCTGGAAACCTCAAGAGGACGCGTAAGACGAGGCGAATTGGCTCGGTAAAAGACGGGGAGTACAACACAACCCTAGAATTAGAATAGGCTTGAACAGTGGTTGGAAGTAGTCACGGGCTTGTTCTTTGGTAAAAAAAAAAATATATGTATATATGAACGCGTAGGGTATTCCGCGTGTGGTTGTATCGAAGGATTTTGTGCCAAGAACAAAAGTAGCAAACGCTTGAGATATGAACGTACAGTTACGACACCAACACGTAGTTAAGAAAGAACAACGAACAAGCGAACTAAGGGAGTGAAAGGACAAGTAGTGAATGAAAATGTGGACGAGGGGATGATATAGACGGAAGGTAAGAGAAAACTTAGGATAAAAAGTTTCTGAGATGTCAGGCACGGGGTTAGAAGGAAGATGAGAGGCAAGGTATAAACGGAGACTTTATAAAAGGATTGTCGGTATAAGGATCCCCTTAAAGGGGGGGAGGTCATATTAGAAAGAGAAGAATTCACGAAAGGCCAAATGGTTTCATTACGACAATAAGGGACGGGCGTGAAGGAAAGGGTAGTTATAAAACGGGACCCCCGAAAATACTACGAGACTTTACAAGGTCAGTTGAACATTCGAGGACGAATGTTCTAAAGGGGGGAAGAATGTTATAGCCCGTATATTGCACGTTTGGAAATTCCAAAGTCGTCGTGGAAAGTTAAAGGCGAGACCATTCTCAAAAATTATTTTAACGAACGAGTTGTTGTAAATATTATTTATAACTATTATTAGCACGGAAATATTGTGAAAGGTTGAGGGCGAAAAAGAAAATTCGCAAAATGGGCCGTGAAAATAATGCGGAAGGCTAGGGACGAAATGGTAATATTGAAGAAAGTCGAGGGCAAAATGGTAATTTCACCAGAGGCTCATGAAAGTTCCCAAAGGGGTCAATTTAGTCATGTGATGGAAAAAAAAAAAGAGAAAAGAAAAGAAAAAAAAAGAAGATGACAAAATAAGTCATCTTTCCATGGAAATTAAAAGAAAAGTCTAGAGAGGGGCATGTGCCCCTCACATGCCTAAGAACTCACATATATAAATATATGTGTTTATCTTCCACTTGAAGGCAAGAACAAAAGAAACAAAAGATGAGAGAGGGTGGAGAAAGGGAGAGCCACGGCCAAGGAGGAAAAAAATTGGCCATGGGAAGTTGGCTTAAGAAAAATTATTTTCTTTCATGTTTTCTACCCTTTGGAAGATGCTAAACATCATGGAACAATTGTTGGAGCAAGCAAAACACTTAAATGGACAATTCATGAATCTTGACCAAGTATAGAAGTTGAAAAACAAAGGTAAGAATTCATGTTCTTGTATATGTTTTGGAGGATTATGTATGTTGTAGTGTGTAAGAAGGAGCAGAAATTCATGAAGTTGTGGATGATTGGAGCTTGGCCGTGTGGTGTTATGTGTGTGTGAATAATGAATCAATGTTTATATAGTGTTTTAATTGTTGTTGTTATGTATTCTATGATGGAAACGAGTGAAAAGCATGAAATATAGAAGTTGTGGATGTAACCGTGTAATGTGTAGTGTGTGCATGGCCGTATATTTGTGTAGTGTTGTATGGAATGAATGGATTGATTTTATGTAAAATGTTGGTTGTTATTGTTGTAGGATATGTAGAAATGAGTAGAATTTATGAAAATATGGAAGTTTGTGAAGTGGGTGTGTTGTTTGAAAGTTGGCCGTGAGTATGTGTCAATGTGTAGGAAATATGAATTGAATTTTATGTGGTAATCTAGTTGTAGTTATGGTGGAATTTGTATTAGAAGTGAAAGTTGAATGAATTAGTGGAAGTTGGAAATTATAGTGTGTGGCCGTGTGGTGTATATTGATAATTGGAAGATTTTGTATATTGAAAGACAACGTTCTTGCATGGGTAGTAAGAAATGGTATTAGTATGACGTTGTTGGAATATATATTATAAGGTTGCTATTGTGTTCATTGAAGTCGGAAGGTTTTGAAGAAAGTAGTAAATTGAGATCGTGCATTTTGAATGGAATATGTGAATTGCTAATGTGATTGTTGAATTATGTTAATAGTTTGGCCGGGTTTGAATTCCGGATTGTGATTGATGAGAAATTTGGCTATATTGAATGTTGAGGATGGTACATTTACGGAGGAAATCTTTGCCGAAATTTCGGTAGCCAAGTGTTCCCTTAAGACACTAACTCTAAGAATCCTAATAAGAGTTTGGTAAATATGACCAATTTGCAGATTTTGACGGGATTGCGACGTGACTTTGGAATAGCAAAAGGAGCGGAAAGAGGTATGTAAGGCTTCACCCTTCTTTCTATGTCATGTCTTAGACGTACTAAGTTGGATACGGGCCTCGGGGACCATTCCTTTTCTCGAAACCAAGATTGAAATTCGCTACTATTCATTCAGTAGAATTGAACTAGAAATGGTGCGAAATGTTGGAAAACTTCTTAGACCTCTAGAACTTGCACAAATGAGACCCGATTACTTTAAAACTCTCATAAGTAATGTCATGAAACGTATTACGCGTAAATTGTGTGCGCCGCCTCATTTGACCCGGCGGGCCCATTGTTCCCGGATGTTCCCTATTGTTTCATTTGGCTTGTTTTGGAGTGGAATCTAAGGAAACTCTGATCCTTGTCCCGATTATCAAACGATAGGTACAACGCTACCCTAATGTAAATATGTCTATGATGACCATGACAACGACAATGCTAAGAAAGAACATATGTCCATGATAAGTATGACAAAGATGATTCCTTGACTAAGGTAAAGAATATGATCTTGTGATGACAACGATGGAGTCGAAAATGAGAAAATGCCTACGATAGATATGTTGACGAGATGTTCTGTTATAAAAATGAAAATATGGAAATGTTAAACTATTTCTGGATATCCCAAGTCTATTATAGGTAATGACTATTCTAAGGATTCTAAATACATGGAATTATGCCTTGTGACCCCGATTGATGTGTGTACCCGACATACGTATATATATATGATAGCATAATCAGAGCGCTATAGACGCTGGTAAATATATATGATATAAGTGCGTACATGACAAAAAGACTCAGAGCGCTATAGACGGCGATATATGTATATGATATGAGTACATGTATATGATGAAAGAGCCGGGGGGCGCTATAGACGCCGATATTTATACGTGAAATATGCATATATTTACGGGGAAGATGGAGATAAGGGGCGAGAGCGTTATATACGCATATCCACGATCGGTTGGAGTATGGCACATGATATCGTCCGGACGCGGGATGCCGGACGCGGGATGTGCATATTTATGGTTAAATGGATCGGTGCATGACGACGCCTCGTGCAATACGATATACTCTATTTGTTATGTATATATGTATATATATGAATAAATTGAATAAAGTGACGATTAAGAACAAGTATCCTCTTCCGAGGATCGATGATTTATTCGATCAATTGCAAGGTGCCAAATGGTTCTCAAAGGTTGATTTAAGGTCCGGATATCACCAGGTAAGAGTGAGAGAGAAAGATATCCCCAAGACGGCTTTCGAACGAGATATGGCCATTTCGAGTTCCGAGTAATGTCGTTTGGGCTAACTAACGCGGCGGTGTTTATGGATTTAATGAATAATGTATTCGGGCCTTTTACGGATACTGTTCGTGATTGTATTCATCGACGATATTCTAGTGTATTCTAGATCCGAGGCCGAGCATGCGGATCATTTGCGCATTGTCTTAGGAGTTCTCCGAACCGAGAGTTGTATGCTAAATTTTCTAAATGTGAGTTTTGGTTGAACTCGGTATCATTTTGGGCCATGTTGTCGCGTACCGATGGTATTCGCGTGGATAGCCAAAAGATCGAGGCCGTAAAGACTTGGCCAAGGCCCACGACTCTACGGAGGTTCGTAGCTTTCTAGGCTTAGCGGGTTATTACGGGAGATTCGTTGAGGGTTTCTCTTCTATTTACGCACCGCTCACAAAGTTGACCCGAAGTCGGCTAAGTTTCAATGGACGGATGCATGTGAACGTAGTTTTCAAAGAGATGAAAGATAGATTGACTTCCGCCCCGGTCTTGACACTTCCAGAGGGATTGGAGGGATATGTCGTATATTGTGATGCTTCAGGCGTTGGGCTAGGATGTGTATTAATGCAGCATGGTAGGGTGATTGCGTATGCTTCAAGGCAGTTACGGAAACACGAACGGAATTATCCAACCCATGATTTAGAATTGGCCGCAGTGGTCCATGCGTTAAAGATATGGCGACATTACTTATATGGTGTCCACGTGGATATTTATACTGACCATAAGAGTCTTCAATACATCTTCAAGCAGAAGGAGTTGAATTTGCGGCAACGACGGTGGTTGGAGTTCTTTGAAGGATTATGATGTTGATATCTTGTATCACCCTGGAAAGGCTAACGTGGTGGTGATGCTCTTAGCCGCAGATCTATGGGGAGCTTATGTGAAGTACGGCCAGAAAAGAAAGGGATGGCCCGTGAGCTTCAGCGGTTAGCGAGCCTAGGAGTCCGAGTAGTGGACTCAGGTAGCAGCGGAGCTACTATTCAGAATTCAGCAGTTTCGTCGCTAGTAGCGGAGGTAAAAGAGCGACAATATGAGGATCCCATGCTCTTGGCAGTGCAGAGACACGTTTGCTCAGAAAGAGGGATCATCATTTGGCGTTTCAGGAGACGGAGCTCTCCGATATCGAAGTAGACTATGTGTTCCCGATGTGGCAGATCTACGCCAACAAATATTGAAGGAGGTTCATTGTTCCCGTTATTCTATCCACCCCGAACGACAAAAATGTATCATGATCTTAAGTCCTTATATTGGTGGAATGGGATGAAGAAAGATGTAGCGAATTCGTAGCCGAATGCCCCAATTTGTCAACAAGTGAAAATAGAGCACCAAAAGCGGGCGGATTGCTACAAGCTATAGAGATCCCGACTTGGAAGTGGGAAGTGATTAATATGGATTTCATTACCGGTTTACCCCGTACTCGACGTAAGTTTGATTCTATATGGGTAATTGTTGATAGACTCACCAAATCAGCCCATTTCTTACCTGTCAGAACGACTTATGTGGCGGAAGATTACGCTAGGCTCTATGTTAAAGAGATAGTGAGACTCCATGGTGTTCCGGTATCTATTATCTCAGATAGAGGAACTCAGTTTACGGCAAATTTCTGGACATCTTTTCAGGAGGGTCTAGGGACCCAAGTGAGCCTTAGCACGGCGTTTCACCCACAGACGGATGGGCAGGCTGAGCGCACTATCCAGACTCTTGAAGATATGTTACGGGCATGTATGATAGATTTTGGAGGAAATTGGGATGATCATTTGCCACTCATTGAATTTGCTTACAATAATAGTTACCATTCTAGCATTCAGATGGCTCCGTATGAAGCTTTATATGGCCGGAAATGTAGATCCCCAATAGGGTGGTTTGAAATTGGAGAAGCTAAATTAATGGGGCCGGACTTGGTCCAACGGCCGTGGAAAAGGTCAAGCTTATAAGAGATCGATTGCTAGCGGCTCAAAGTCGTCAAAAGTCCTATGCGGATAATCGCCGAAGAGACTTGGAGTTCGAGGTAAAAGATTGGGTGTTCTTGAAAGTGTCTCCAATGAAGGGCGTCATGAGATTTGGAAAGAAGGGGAAGCTTAGTCCCCGGTATATAGGGCCTTATGAGATTGTGCGCAAAGTGGGCAAAGTGGCCTATGAATTAAATCTACCTTGATTTGGAGTCGGTTCATCCGAGTTTTCCATGTCTCAATGCTTCGAAAATGTGTTGGAGATCCTATGAGGATCGTCCGATAAATGATGTTCAAGTGACGAAAGGTTAACTTATGATGAAATACCCATTGCCATATTAGATAGGCAAGTACGGAGGCTTAGAAACAAAAAGGTAGTCTCGGTTAAAGTTACGTGGAGGAATGACAGTCGAGAGGAAATGACATGGGAAGCGGAGGATAATATGCGATCCAAATACCCGCATTTATTTCAGCCCTTGGACGAGGGCCAAGATGAAACGTCAAGATCACAAGGTATGTGTACTTTCTTTTTATGCTTTTGGGTCGTGAGTGGCCAATTCGTAATGCTATTATGTTGTAGCCCTGTGTGGCATCGATATTTTTAATTTTGTTGTGACAGGTTGATAGTACCATATTATAGGGGAAACTCTGGCAAAATTTTTGTAAAACCCCGAGTGTTCTCAACATTCGAGGACGAATGTTCCTAAGGGGGTAGAATGTTACACCTCGGAAAATTTCCCGTTGGTACGCAAGCGGACGAACTAGTGATGAGTGCGAGGAGTGCGAGTGTATAATGTTTCATGGGCAATGTAAGTAAATGAGCTAGTAATGCATGAAAATGGATGAGGACGATTAGAACGAAAAGTCTTGGAAAAATGAAAAGTTGCGGGTTTGAAATGCCCGGTGGTCGTAAAGTGCAAATACGGACCGTAAGCGGTATACGGTCCGTAAAGCGGGAGGTCGTAAAGCCGCCATGAAAAACTTCAACTTTACGCCGGCCGAGAAATGGTTAAATACGACCTGGTGGACGGACCGTGAAGTGATTTACGGCCGTAAACCATGGTCGTAAATCACCATGCATGTTGCCAAGGTTTGTTTCGGCTTAAGCTTAAAGACGACCGCGAGGGACGGTCCGTAAAGTGGAATACGGACCGTAAACCTCCATGGACGACCACTTTGTTCCCCCCCCGGCCATGATTTTCAAGTCATTAAATATAAGGACCAAGACTTGTTTATTTCATTTTCATCATTTCACTACTTCTCTCTAGAATCTCTCTCTACATTTATTATACAAGTTTTCAAGGATATTTGAGGATCAACAACACTAAATAAGTGGAGCAAGAGTAAAGGAAATCATCAAAGATCACCCAAGCCAAGAAATCCAAATGGAGAAAAACTAGGGTTTTGCTCAAAGAGGAGTATTAGCAACCAAGGCTTATTCCTAAAGCATCTAAGGTAAGATTCATGATATTTATATGTTGTTTAAGGTATTTGGGAGTTGAAATACTTGGTCATTATAAGAGAATAGCAAATTGGGTTGTGAATGATGAATAGTGACGTTTTTGAGGCATAGTTGGAATTGAATCATGAATGTTGTTGGGTTGTGATATAAATGTGTTATAAATGGTGTTAAGAACATGAACTAGACACTTTAGATGAATGGATGAAGTTGGGCATTATGACCATGATTATGGGTAGATTAGAAGCAAATTGAGAAACCTAGATAGAGAGCATAATGTGTATGACTAATGGCCATTGTTATGATATTAATGAAGGTTTAAACGCTATCATCGGAAGGAGTCGTACGAGCATAGAATAGTGCGACAAAAAGGTATGTAAGGCTAACCCTTCTTTCATAAGGCATGGTTCTTGGCCAAATTCCTAATTCCTCTATATGAGTATGTTGTGCCTACTTGGTTGACACTCCGAGCTCATAAGCTCACAAGCCATGATGTGTACTACTACTTGACCAAAGTTCCTCATATGACTAACAAGTCTATAATGTAAATGTAACGGTAGTGTTGATGTTAGTATAATGACAAAGGAAAAACGATGTCAAAGATGCCTACGAGCTATTATATGTATGGGTGCCTATGAAGGGCTATAATGAGTCCCCGAGCTCGCGGTGCCGGGTAGAAATATGTGTATAAGAGCATATGTATAAGAATATATGTATATGAATATATGTCTAGAGTATGTATACGACTACGAAACGCGCGCACACCTCTGCAGATGGTACGGACAACCCTGACGCCTTGGTAAGGCCAGGTAGATACAACCCTGAAGCCCCGGAAGGGCCAGGTAGAGACTCCCTTGAGCCTTGGTTGGCCAAGTAGATATGAAACACCGAACCTTTGTGGTCGGGCACGCTATAAGAAAGCTATATATATGCGATATCTATATGAGTAAGAATAATAAGTAAAACATCTATGAGTAAGAATGAGCTAAGTTACGTATATGACATCAATTAGAGTACGAATATGTTAAGGCTATGTAAGTGCTAAGTAAGGGCTATGTAAATGCGATGTATATGATATGATTATGTATGTGATATGAATGCGAATGTGCAAAACTTTGTAAAGGAATGTAGATGAGTGCATGTATGTGAGAACGAACACAAAAAAGGGGTACGGTTACCATTATGGGATACGGAAGACGATGTGTGCAGGTAAGTGATATGACGATGATGTTATTGTCTCCCCTCATATGCTACTTCGTACGTTGCCTATTATGTTGCTATATTGATGTTGATCATGCTTTACATACTCGGTACATTCTTCGTGCGACGTCCTTTTGTTTGTGGATATTTGCGTCATGCCCGCGGTGCACGGGGAGACGATTGGACTCATAGTCGCTTGTTCGGAGATTTCATAGCGAGCTCCATCTCATTCGGAGCCGTAGCTTTTGGGTACTTATTCTTTTGTGTACATAATTATGGGCATAGCGGGGTCTGTCCCGCTCATATGATATGTCAAACTCTTAGAGGCTCGTAGTCACGTGTATGTGGATAGATATGTACGGCCTTGTCGGCCTATATTTTTGTATATCATCTTCTCTGGCCTCGTCGGCCCATGTACGTTGTTGTGGCACAGATGCCCGTGATATGATATATGATGGCTGTTGTCCAATGGGACTATTACGGTGTATAATTATAATATTTGAAACGATTATGGCTCACCTAAGTATTATGTGATTATATGATGAGATCGGCCCGCCGACGCCTCGGCAATACGATATACTCTATTTGTTATGTATATATGTATATATATAGTAAGGAAAGCTAAGGAAGCATAGCATACGCAGGCACTTATACGTACGGGTTACTTTTATCCTGGTACGGTCCATGTTTCCATACAGTTTTACTCATGCACAGGTAACAGTTTTACAAGTGATATGTTCCATATGTACAGGTACAGCTTCCCATGATATATTTCATATGTGCAGAACACTCTCTTTACATGATGTGCTCTACAGCTCTTACTATGTTGTTACCATTCATGCCATACATACTCAAGTACATTGCTCGTGATCAACCCCTCTTCTTCGGGGCCGCGTTTCATGCCGCGCAGGTACGCCGAACGGGTTGCTGAAGATTAATATAGAAGATGTTCCGGCGAAGGTGGCAAGCTCCACTTGGCACCGGAGTGTAGCCGAGTCGTAGTACACGTGCCGGGATTTCGACTACGGTTAGAGACTTTGCGGGACAGTCGTGGTTACCGAAGTCGATCTTGTCGGTGGCTTCATAGGCCAATGTGTCGGTTTGTATTATGATATAAGTTTTATACGATTCTGATTCGATTTGCTCGGGAAGCAACAGAAAGAATATTTTAGTAAGCTTTGTTATGTGTATTTGACTTAGAGGAAAAAAAAATTTACGCATGGAATAAGAGTCAGAGGGTTCGCTCGGCCCTAGGTAAGGGTCGGGTGCCCATCACACCCTAGTAAGGTCGGGGTGTGACAAAGTGGTATCAGAGCAGGTCGGTCCAAGGGTTGTACGCAAAGTCGTGTCCGTAGAGTCCTGTTTATGGGTGTGGCCGCCACATTTATAAACAAGGAGGTCGGCAGTGGCATCTAGGGATTGTTGACCTTCTTTCGTCTCGGATCGTGCGAAGAGCCAAATCTAGGAAATAAGATT
>NW_026727641.1:0-31329 GCF_029784015.1 Lycium ferocissimum
GTGATTAATATTTTGGTGAAATGAGATCAAGAAATTAATTAAAGATCTTTTTGGATAAGTATTAGATGGACAATCCATGTGGATCCTTGATTTCAAGGACAACTAGTGACATTTTTATATTCAAGGTGGTGTTGACACCATAAAGGTTAGATGTTGATTTGGACACAAGAGCTCCATGTGTAATAAGGGCGAAAGTTACATGCTTATCTCTTATGTCACTTTTTGAGTATTCATTTATGGAATATATGCAACATCTACTTGGGAGTAGCATTAAAAATGTGACTTCTATTTCATGGCACCAAAACTCATTCACGTAAATAGTGGGATTTCATTTCACACTTTCAATTGCAGAATTTACTTTGCAACGTTTTCGACACAGAGGTTAAGTCCACACCAGTTACGTGATTAGCAACTCAGAGATTTCTTCAAAGTGAAGTAATGTGGTATACGAGTAGTTATTGGCATATAAGGTAATAATTATCCTCTCCAAGATATATTCATGTTCATCCAGGTCATAGCTAAATTGTGAGACTGAAATACGGAATTAATAGCGGGAAATCGTTTAAGGAGGTTGTTACACCTCAAAAAAGATTTCGCGTCATGTGTTGTGAGTAAGCTAACGTAAGCTCGAAGAGGTCATAGAACCCTTATAAGGTTAATTCATACTCTTACCAAGTGTTAAGCAAGCATCTAAAGGTTTCGGGATCAAGCAAATCGAAGAAAATAAGTTGTCGAAAATTTGAATAAAAGTTGACAAATTTTGGGTCAAATTTGGAGGGGTATATCTCCTAGTATATTGGGAGTTTAAGGTGTTTCAAAATCCTAAAATAAATTTTGTCGAGTCTAGTTTCCATTGCAACAAACCGCTCGTCAATACGACATCGAGTAGAGAATTATGAACGTTACAAGTTAAGTCGACAAAGCAGAAACGGACTGCTACAGTACCCGGTTGCTACGGTACCCGACCCAACACACCTATAAATATCCCTTTAACCCGTCATTTTTCATCATCTTTTCATTCACTACACTTCTAAAGAGTTCTAGAGATCTCTTGAGGGTTCCATAACTCTCCATAAATTTTGATAACTCTCCATAAATTTCCATAATCTTCCATAATCCTCCATAACCTTCCATAAGCTTACATAACCTTTCCATATTATTAAGAGAATACCAACATAAAAACCCCAAGGATAATCCATGGAAAGTAATTGTTTTTGTTTCTCTTCAAGGTGGTGATGAACTTGGTCTTGGAAAGGGTGAATAAAGTGAAGTTCTTCTACTATAAGGTATGTTTTTCCTATTATTTACATGATTGAGATGATGTAAAGGTTTAGCAATTCTTAGAGAGGAAAGAATTATAGGAGAAAAATCATAAAGTGTTGAATTGAAGTTGATGGCCATGAGGTGAATTTGAAAGGAGATTTTGGACTAATTTGAGATTAAATATAATTCCTTGATTATGGTATTGTGGATATAGTTATGGTTAGTTGAAAAATTTGGAAAACATCATGTGGGATGTTTTACGGAACCTATTGGTGTTGTTAATATTGTGGTTGATGGTTGTATTGTTATTATTGTTGTTGGTTCCTGGATTATAATTTTGGGCTAGGCATATAAACAGGAGAGATGCTGCCCGAATTTTGGCAGATTCTAAAAAGATTTCATTTGGATGCTTGAGACAAGTGTATGATATTGAGCCTAATGATAATATGGATGGTTTACGTGTGGATTTACGAGCTTGGAAGGATAAACGTTAAGTGGCTAAGGCTACCGAAAGGTATGTTAAGGCTTTCCCTTTCTTTCATTTTGGCATGATCCTATGACATGAGCGAACAACGAGTAATCGAGTCTCCATATTACTCTACTCTTAGAAGTACTAGGAGTATCTCAGTTCTTGATGATCCTATACCCCTTGTTATGATTGTTCCTTCTGTTCATGGGTCCTAAGTTTTATATCATGATTACGTTAGTTCACATTCATGCATTGCATTCATTTACATATATGCATATTGACCCGTGACCAGAAGGCGTTATATACGCGTATATTATGTGTGTGTGTGTATATATATATATGGGATATGGGGAAATGGGCGAGGAGTTATATACGCATTACCACCTGATCAGCTAGTGCACAGTGATAATGATTATGATGCCCGAAGGGAACATTATGCTATTATGCACGAAGGGCCGTTATGTTATTATGCACCGAAGGGGCCATATGGGATATGGATCGGGCCGACGTTCCTCGCCACTATGACTGTGCATACCGTATGCCCGCGAAGGCGATTTCGGAAGAAGACATATAGATGCATTCATACAGATATGTTCAGATAGTCAGACATACAGATGCATTCATACAAATGTATTCAGTTAGTCAGTTTAGTTTATGATTTTTAGATTTTCTTCATGACTCCTGTGTATGTTACTCTTATACATACATACTCGGTACATTATCAAATGCGACTCCCCTATTGTATGGGGGGGGGGGGGATGCGTTCATGCTCGCAGTTCGGATAGGCGGGGAAGACGGCATTGCATCCTTGGGGCCCGGCTTGATAGTGGAGCACTACTCTCTTGTCGGGGTTACCGTCTAGACCGGGTATGTGTCCTGATGTTATGGGTAGGGAGAAGGCCCTGTCCCATCCGCAGCATGTCCAGTATGTCAGTAGAGGCTCATAGACGCTTGTACTCGGTCAGATAGTATGGCCCGCTCAGCACATGTTTGGTTATCTAGTTTTATCGGGTAGCCTTGTCGGCATGTACCCCGGTTCAGTTTAGTGGTGTATGCATATATATCTTTTGAGGGGCTGACCCTCTAGTTTATGAAATCTATCAGTCAATAGATTATGTTGTGAGTGCCCTCAGGTGGCCTAGAATGAGCATGAGCAAATATGTCATGTACGTTTAGTGGCATCTAGGAGGTCAGCTTCTGGGTGTCCGTCATATTCCTCTGATTGGGCTGTGACAGATGTTTTGTTAGCTTATGGGTTATTTGGTGGCTGTTCTAAACTGTTTGATTGCTAAGATTGATAGACTTGATTTGTTTGTTGTTATTTTGATTGTTTGAGCATGGGGAAAATGGAAAAAATGGGAGAGATTCTGTCCGATTCATTATAGAACGAGCATGCCGCTCGATATACGTGATATACTAGTGTTTTGTAGTATAACGGGAGCGTTAACATTTTTATAGGTTGAGGCGCTAGATGAGCTGCGTGGATTGTGTTGTTAGGCGACTCGAAACTTAGTGCTTAAAGGCTATTCCTTTCTTTGTTTTGGCATTAATCCTCAACCGAGCAAGTCCGAATAAGACCACAAGGAAGTGCCTCTGCAAGGATCTCATCTCCATATTATTCTTGATAGCTTCATAGTAGTTTTCCTTATCGGGAGTTTATCTTCAGACCAACATGGTTGCTTATATAGTTAGTAGATAGAAAAGAGTATTGTAGAATTCATGGAAGTATGTACTTGCATACGAGGCTGTCTATTTACATGATGCCCTCGGGGCTATTGATTATACAAATGACTTCGGTCAGATGCACACTTGCCTTCGGGGCTATACAGATATAGATTTCCTTCGGAGCTATACATATAAAGATTTCCTTCAGGGCTATCTACACATGTCTAGATGCCACACTTGAGGCTAAGTAGTTTGATATTCTGTTATTTAGCTGTTAGATGACATAGGCAGTTATCTATAGAAAGATTCTTTATTGACCCTTCAGTTTATCTTGTACTTCAGTTTAGTACCAGTTTCAGTTGCCTTACATACTCAGCACATTATTTCGTATAGATGTCCTCTGCCGGGGACGCTGTGTTCATGCCCGCAGGTTCAAATAGGTAGCTAAAGGGACCACACAAGTAAATTTGCTGAGTACCAGCTAGTGTGGTAAGGTCCATGTCCTTCGGAGTTACCAGGTCCAAAGTTTTGTGTAAACATAGATGATGGGTAGGCCTGGGCCCTGTCCCGGCCAAAGTACATTTTTCACTCTTTAGAGGCTTGTAAACATATCTTGTATGTCTAGTAGCGTCAGTATGGCGGCCTTTTCAGACTGCATAGCGAAACTTATGTTACATATGGTATAATCCCGATTTGGTTAAGTTGATTGTTCTTTACATACATTTTAGTGTATGGCCTTGTCGGCCTAAGTTACGATACCACACTTATAGATCGGCTTCATTGGCCTAAGCTATTCATTGAGACACAGGTTGTATGACCTACAGATTGGTACGCTCGGGCCTAGTGAAGCACGGGGTGCAGGCCACGCCTCTCTAAGTCTGGGGCATGACAAACATGGTATCAAAGTAGGTCTATCCTAGGGAGTCTACAAGCCGTGTCTAGTAGAGTCTTGTTTGTAAGTGTGTTGTGCACCACATTATATAAACAGGAAGCTACATTGCATTTAGGAGTCTGTTACCATTCTTTCAAATACAAATCGTGCTATAGAGCTAAGTCATAAGAGTTTGAGTCAGGACTTATGTTTGCTAATGATACTGATATGCTTCTAATTAGAAAGATTACAGCTAGCCAGAGGACTAGTACAACAACAAGTAAGGGCACTAGTAGAGAGAGTTCTTGATGACATGGCGCAGCTGAGGCCCTATCATAACGTGCATACCAGATGTGCAAATTTCCTGCTTAAGACCCTAAGATGGGAGTATCTAGCACACCTGGTGAATAGCGTGTTATGAGAGAATCAGGATGTAAAAGTATAAGTTTCAGCAGGCAAAAGAGGCTAGGTGAAAAGAATACGAGGTACCTAGTCAGTGAAGATTATAAGTATTTACAATCCATGCCGGGAAAATATAAGCATTGTGTCCCCTTCTAACTGTAATAGAGGTACGTACAATTAGCTGCACCCATTTCAGTTATGCTTTAAGAGAACTAGCAGATATAGCATAAGAGAAGGACATAATTTTAGGATCTAGCTGGGGTTAGAGTAACCCAGTACTATGGACAGATTGTTAGCACTAGATGACATTCCCAAATAATATGGTGAATGTGATAATAGTTCCCCTTATGAGGCGCCAAGGTGGTGTACTCTAGAACAGTACAGTCAGATATGATTACTAAAATGTTTGGAAAGTTTAGAAGCTAGGTGGTTGAATCCTAGAAGGGATAAGTACTAACCTAAGCATGGGTTTCGTCCCCAGTAAAGGAAAATATTGGGTGACCAGAAGAACAAAGTGGGATGAAGCAAGGGAAGCTAAAAGCTATCAAGTGCCTTGTTCAAGTTTTTAGAATAAAGAAAGAGACGGAAACATTAGGCAGAGGATAATAGGAGGATAAGTGAAGGGTTACGAGAAAAATGTGAGAAATGGATGACAACAATAAGTTAGAATACGGTAGGATGACGAAGTTCGTGGCCAAGTACAAGAGGAGACAAGAGAAGATGGATCTTGGGGTCATAAAAGAGTATAAGTCATAAGGTTATACCCACATTTCGAGAAATGAATTGGAGACTCAAAAAAGATTATCGAAAGGCTTAGTTAGATTCTCGGGCTAACAAAAATCAGTATGGGCTAGCGAACAAGATAACTGAATAGGAATTGGGAACCCGGATGATTTTAATAAGAGTTGACATCAAGAGAATTACAGAGGCCATGTTCCAGCAGACGTCGTTTAAATTACAAGAGACTCGTCTAATGAGACAGACCCAGTAACTATCTTAGATCCACAAATCAGATGTGATTACCGTTATAGTACTATGGAAGTGTAAGGGTGCCACAGGATTGTAGTTCAGCCATATACTCTTCACTCAACCATATCACGTTATACTTGCCCCGTGGTCACGACCCATTTTAGCTAAGTCACGCGGGCACCTACCTTTCTCACTTCGGTAGGCGAACCCTCAACCCAATAATAGTAAAAACATAGACAAATAATTAAATAAGCAGAAGAGATAAAATCACGTAAATCTGACAATAATAATATAGAAGATATGCGGAAGTAAATGAAATCCGCCTCAGTATCTGGTCTTGCCATACAAGAGCATCTAACTAAATCTACAAGTCTGGAATATCAATAATACATCAAGTTTGAATATGTCTCAGAATAGGAAATAAGACATAAATAAGAAGAATCTTCAAGGCGGCCGACATCTCGTGCTCACCCCGCAGACTCCAAGCAACTCTCGAGGCGACTATCAGCCACGAGAAACAGAAGTAGATCCAACCTAGAATTCAGCATTCATAAAAGAATGCAGCAAGTGCAGGTCAGTACAAAACCAAAGTACTGGCAGGTACCATTGGCCGACTAAGTATAACTAATAAAAATTCAGACAATAACGCAGGATAGGCAGATAAATCAACAAAAATAGGTCAAACACAATCAGAAACAAGTATTCGTCATCACCTAGGTTGAAGCATCTAAACCCAAGTGTACCAAGTCTCAATATATCCAATCTGAAATCAACAACACAAGTAAATCACCAGATCATCACAATATAAGACAAAATGCAATGCAATGCAAAGATGTAAAAATGCCAATGCAATGCAATGCTATGTACACATGTACTCCATGTACTCTCTTATGCACAATTCCCGGACAATCATCAAACATCAGACTCTCACATCACACAATCTACGATTCCGAGACAACCATCGGACATCGAACTACTCACATCACTCACACACAATCCACGATTCCAGGACAACCACGATTCGAACATCGAACTACTCACATACATGAACGAATGTATAACAAAAGAGGCCGTACCAAAACACGGGCTCCGGACAAGGGAGCTCTCCAAAATGGCTGAGTAGGGATCCTAAGTGGCCGACGGCTCACCCAAAAGCGAGTCTCGTGCTCGCGCGCCATGAAACGCGCCCCCGAAGAAAGGGGGGTTAGTACGGAATGTATGTGAGCATGTAAAGCATGAAACACGAAAAACCGAATCGTACGGAAATAAAGAAGACAGAAAAGTAGTACAGTAACCAGAATCTCATAAAGCTTACCTTGAAACGTAACTCATGCATTTCAAAATCATAAATGGTCTGAGTGACATAAATAGAAAATCATCTTGAACATATGCATACATAACATGCCCCGGCCCTCTAGTGAGGGATGCGGTAAGTAAAATCATGATATATGTGTACATGTAACGTGCCCCGGCCTTCTAGTGAAGGACGCGGTGAATAGAATCATCATATGCCATCCTGGCCATCTCCCCATCATCACATCATCATCATATATCATATATATATATATATATATATAACGTGCCCCGGCCCTCTAGTGAGGGACGCGGTGAATAATGCAGTGAAATTGCACGAATACATGCCCTGGCCCGGGACGCAGTGAAAGAAATAGCAACGGCTCGCACGAGCAGAGTAGTGAGAGACCACATGCATATAAATCATCATCACAGACTCAATGAAATAGTAAATAACCGACGCTCGAAAGTCCAAACGGAATTCGTGTTAGGTTCTTTCAAAAACAAGTCGGTAAGACCATACAAAAGTAAATCTCGGGGATCCCGGATATGCATCAACCAATCCGAGCCCCGCCCATGAAAGTTAACATCATTATGCATTATAAAAATTCCTACGAACGTTTCAACGCAATCCGGTTCCATTTACGAAAGTTACGGACGTTTCTAGACATAGGATTCTTTTAAAACGAAACTGTTTATATAACATTCTACATTCAACCATATCAAGACATAAAGACCATAACATGACCATATTAAGGATATTAACATCAATAAGGACATATGAATCATAAATATACTCGAAACTTAAGAGTCGAATTACCTCGAAGCTCATGTCATAGCCTAATTATACTAGGACATGCCAAAGAAAGAAAGGGTGAGCTTTACATACCTCGTCTGTCCTCAAAGCTAATCAAAATTTACGTCGCAGATTTCCCAAGATCTACAATACGTCATTAAATATCAACGTTAGCTAAAGGCATTTAGGAACCCGATTCCAAACAAACACCAAATTCTACAAATTTGGGCGGCATTTCCACGTAAATACACCAAACCCGAGATTTTAACTCGGCCAAATTCATCAACAACAACACCAACAACGCACCCAAACATATCTATCAAATGCTATCTCAAATCATATCAAACGCATTCAAGTATATAGCAGAAGCCGACAAGGCTATATTTCAAATTTAGATACTTTCCAGAAAAATTTCGGCAGAGTTTCCTTTGTTTTACAGACTATCCAAAATAACCCTGCGCACAGAAAATACCAACAAAGGCCACACAGGGCCAACAAAGCAACATGTAAACATATGCGGACCGGCCGCCGCGACGAATGGGATCGCCCAAACACAACATATACACACGCATCCGTACAGAAAGACCCTAACCCACAAACATGTCCACAGACCTCTAAACAGACAGACAGAATCATATGACGGGACAGGGCCCCGCCGTACCCATGAACGAATATATACAAATGCACTAACAAATATATACCAAAAATATAAGCTCGGAATGAGAGGAGCACTCCGAATAGCGAGAAGGGGTGTCCTAAACGGGTGGATCACCGGGTGCGTGCGTCCGTACTGCGGGCATGGAACGCGGCCCCCGAAGAAAGGGGGTCGGTACGAAATATGTACCGAGTATGCAAAGCGAGAAGATACGAGAAAACAAACACGAGCCATAAACGAAACGAAGTACGGAAAACAAGTGCAAGTCCAAAATATCAAAATATTTACTTACGAAATATATAAGTCATGCATGGGCCACGAGAAAATATGGTCGCCCGCCGTCGATGGCGCCATAACACAAGCATAACACCGAAGGTTTCAAATCTCCATATCCCCGTCACACCTCACAACACAAGATAACGCCATACACAAGATAACGCCAAATATAAGTGGAACCCGGCCCTCTAGCGAGTGGCTCGGTGAACCATAAACACAAGATAACACCGGAGTATATCAAAGTGCGCACGATAACGAACCGGCCGGGATCCGGCGAACGATATCATAATAGTAGGCACGAGCGAGTAGTGCGGAAACCATATGCATATAAATAAATAAATAAATAAATAAATTTCTTTCAAACTCAATAGCCAAATATTTTTACGGACATCCGAAGGCTCAAAATAAAATTCGGGTCAATTGGAATTAGTATAAAAGAGTTACAAACTTTCGAAGTACGGAATCTTCGAAAATATTTCATAAGTCGTATTTAGAAGTTCGAGTACCATTTATATTAAGAAGATTTCAAATAACATTATGGAGCACTTCAAAGGGAGCTTTAGAATCATACGCACATATCCAAAATATACATATCCAAACTTTGGCCATATCAAATATTTTTTTCGGACATCATTGTGGATCACATATTCATACTAATAAACATGTGGATAACATTATGGATCAGATCAAAAGGGGACTTTAAAACCATATTTTCATATCGAAATATTCATCAAAGGCTTTAGTCTTCTCGTTTTCTTTCGAACAACATCTAGAACATAACAAATAGAATATTTAAACATCATAAAATATGTACCCGACCATATGGAATAGCTTATGGGGGTCAAAGATGTTAGCCATCCTAGTGGCTCCAATAATAGGATCCCCTTTTTTTTTTTTTTTAAGCATACTTATACATTTTCTTTCTTCCAAAACGGATCATGCCAAAAAGAAGGAACGATAGGCTTTACATACCTCGTACGCACTCCAAGCTAGCCCAAATTCAAGCTAATCCCAACCTACGCCTCGGGCTTCTCAAGGTCTACAAATACGTCATAATATGCCGAACATTAGCTATAGGTATTTAGGCAATTAATTCCAAATTAGCACTAAATTCTACAGAAATTTGGGCAGCATTTCCCTTGTAAACAGGTCAACCCCGAGAATTTAACTCGGCCAAATCAACATCAACAACAACAACCAACCTAGCAACATCAATAACCAATCCGAAAGGCAATATAACATTAATAACTCTCTTTTACATCATTCTACAACATTCATAATATTCAATTCGACGGCTTACATTTAAGCCACATTACCGCTTATACATTCAAATACAAACCCGAACTCATACCAACAATATTCAAGGACATTTCAAACAAGTTGCACAATATTTCCGACAATCCAACAATCGCTCCAATTTTCCCGAAAACAGCCCCCAAACTACAACATAAGGATGCCCGAAATTCTATCGAACACCTACAATACACCAAGCAGCCCACATACACTTCTTATACATTATTTCAAGCAATATTTCCAGCAAATTTCAGTGAAGTACTACAGCAGTTACACGAAAATTTCATCATCTATTTATATGCAAGTAAGCTACATTATTACCACACTAATTCTCACAACAACCCACAACCAATTTAACTCCAACTCTAACTATTACATTCCTTCATTCTCATCACATAATCCATGATATCAACAACCAAACTATTGATTCAAATCAGTCCACCATTTTTGAATAAAACAGCCCCTACGGCTTTTACAACATTTCAACAACATTCCAACATTCGTACAATTCATGTTTCAACATCAAGATACATAATTTCATGATTTTCTTTCATTTATGCTCACCATAACATGTTCAAACCATCCACAACACAAGCAAATTCGTCCTAAGACATATAGAAAAATAATCAACTCTTACCTTAGCAAGTTGGCTCTTCCACTTAGCTAGAATTTGTGAAATGAACTAATACTTGTTCTTGTTGCTCCAAATGACTTCTCCATGTTATTATCACCTTCATAAGGGATGAAATAACTAGAAAATCTGATTTTTAGATCAACAAATTTGAGCTCCAATTTTTCTAGCCATGGCCGAATGCCATGGCTTATGCTTTCTCTCTCTCTAGCTTGCATATCAACGTTTCCTTCACGTATACACCATATTAAACCTCTAATACAAATTAATAACATGAGTAGGAGGTTGAAATTACCTTTAACAATCAGAATCTTCAAGAATATTGTTCCTCTTTCCAGCTGCTTGCTTAACAACACAAAGAAAACTTAGGCTACAACTTCTCTTTAACTAATATCATGTCAAGGGTCTAGGATTTAGCTTATATGATGGCTCAATTAGAAAGGGGGTTTAGGAGAGAAAATAAGGGTCCTTGGATCTGTTTTTGGTCGTGTTAGGTGATATAGGGAGAAGTGGTGACTTATATATTAAGTTTAATGGGCCTCATGGGCCGAAATATGAGTGTTTGGATCGGGTCTCCAGTTTCTGCCCCGCCAGCCCAACTTGCATCGTCCATATCTCCTTATTCCGATATCATTTTGACGAGCGGTTTGTTGCGTTGAAAACTAGACTCGATGAACTTCATTTTAGGCTTTTGAAACACCTTAAAACTCCTCATATACTAGGAGGTATGCCTCCAACAATATGGGCTAAAAATCTGGTCCGAGATTTTTTTCTGAAGTTGTTCCGATTCATTTCGTTCAGATTCGTTTAACTTATAATCCTTTTCCAACCCTCATGTAACCTCTTATACATTCATATACATAATCATATACATACATAACAATCCATACACATCTCGAAGGGTCCGGAGAATCACAATAACCTTAAACGTAACTAGAGAACTTACGAAGCTTCGACAAAACTCCAATCGCAAAAATATATTCATATCTTTTGTCCATCTTCTATATCATTACTAATAATCTCAAATACTTTAAAAGGTCACTCACATTACCTCATATACATACTCATAACGCTATTTCAAATCCTTTAGGTTACCATGTCACCTCGGGATACTTAAGGCAACGATATTCTTACTACTCGATTAACTTTCCTTGAACCTTCTTAACTCATTCTTTCTCGTCTTAATTCAAGTAGCACAGATTATTATGGAGTGTAACATCCTTCCCCCTTAGGAACATTCGTCCTCGAATGTTAAATTAGTACTGTATAAGCACACTGATTATGGTGATCTTAAAACGAGTCAATTGTAACTCGAACTCATCTATCATGCTATGCCTTTCCTTACTGAGCGTAATCCCATTCTCCCCCTGATATCTAATAATATTGAACTTCCAAATGTAGTAGACACGATTTAGCTACCTCAGTAATCGACTGCAACTTACCATATCCATCTATACTTGAAGCTTAAGTCGAGTTCTTCTTGCTCGTTCTCTTTAAATTCACTGTCTTCTAGTAACTAGCTCGTTCTGATCATCTTGCTTAAACCATTTTGCAATTTCCTTTAATCCCACTTATAACACTTTAGGCATATCATCTTATGTCACTTCTCTATTCTTGACTCAAACTCTTCTATCGCCCCTTTACTCAGATTTGCTCTCAGTTCTCCTATCACGCATCCTATTGCAATCTTTACACGAGTATATGTAGGTGCTCAAATTAGCCTGGAAAAATACCTTAGCATCGCCATGCTAGTCTTTATGTAGACCCTATACTCCTCTCTTATATCTTTCAATTGATATCAAGGCTCAACCACGGCTTTTGCCCTCAATACTAATTATACCTCGTAGTTGTGCTTCAAACCACTTATATCTTTCTTTGATGTATCCATAATATCACAACCACATTGTTGTTGTTACGACTTACCCATCTTATCAATACTTACTTGGTCTCATCCTCGCATACAAATATTCGTAGGTTGCATAACTATTCTTGTACAATTTGTATAAAGGTATTTAATCGTAGTCATAGTCCTTCTTTTCCTGGTTCATTCTTATTGTATTATCACTCACTCGCTGTCTATTTCGCCATACTCCTTTCCCTTACTCCATTCACCATTAGGTTTTCTCATACCCTGCTATAGGAGATATTTCCTATCCTTTTTCCATTGCTACTTATATGTCATAATATTATTAGCCAATAACTTCGTTGCAACATCTTAACCTCTAATCCAAGATAGCCTTGCTATCCTTTATAATATCTTTAAGTTACTCGTTACCATTCTCTTGTCGTATTCTTTCTTTTTACAAGCATCCACTTTCGATGTCATACTATCCAAGACCCCTACCAATAATTCTCAAGACTTGTCTCCAATACCATCTTGACTTCTATCCGCTTATTCTTTGGCCTTCAAATCTCACTAACTTATTTTTGCAAGGGATCTCACTTAAAGTTTAAGAATACACATTAAACATGTTGCGGTGTCAATTGTTCCCATTTATACTTACTCTACTTTCACCGACTTCCCCCTTTGGGGTTGTACTTATACCATATCCATGTCTTTTCTTTATAATCTATAACTTGATTATCTTCGTACGGGATCTTAACAAAATCACGAGGTGATGAGAACTCTCGATTACATAATACAAAATCTTATCGATGGTTAGTACTCAAGGAATGTAATTAATGTAGCAATTTATTCGAAGCCACATTCCCTTTATTCCGGTCAGTAATTAGCTAGTGCTTATAGTCGTTTCAAATTCTCCGTTAGGTAGCACTTATATTCTAATTATAAGTGTCCCAATCTTTCTTATAATACTATCTTTATCCCAACGAATATCGTCTGTTTCTTCTAATAAATTCACAATGCATCAGCTGTTTCGCAAATCCACAATCCTTGTCCTTTAAAGATTTCACTATTCCTGAGGTGAAGTCGCATATACGCAGTACACTTTTATGCCTCATACTCTTTCTCTCTTATTGTATATCAAATGCTAACTTCTAACTTATCCAAAATCATGTCGAATTGTCTTAATAGAGGTATTGTCTTATTATCATTTCGTCGCACTACATTTTTAAGTCCATAACTATATGTTTCCCCTTTTTATTCTATATTCATACTCAATTGATTACATCCGTCTTGGGTACTTCCTTTAGTATTTCCTTCGTTTCTCCAGTCTATGTCCATCTTTTATTTCGTGCACGAGGAATCTCATGTTGTTCCCATATCCCTCAGAAAACACAACTTCTATGTGAGCCCTTTCTCATTTTCAAATCATGTTCTGTTTATCTCTTTTTATTCTTATCACACCAGTCATTTCTGATATTTGTTCTGTCTTGTTGCTCGTCTTTTCCTAGATCATCTTTAGTACTTCACCAACAACACATAAAATATATGATCCTCAACAGCCCACAAGTTTAAGTTTTTATTCCACAAATTCCTTCTCCAAGTAGTCAATGAGAACTGATAAAATGTTACTATAAGGTATTCTCCAACTACCAGCAGAAGAAAGCTAGAGTCCGACAAGCACCACAGAACTTCTTAGTACTTAATTCACATAGTTTATCCCCATATTTTTTTTTGAGTCATGAGCGAATCATTTAAATTCCCAACTGCTTGTCACACGCTTTGTATTCTTCCAATAAGGTGAAACTTAACCGTCGGACATTTTTGCCCTTCAACATAGGCTTTTTCTAAAGCAAAATGTGGTTGGAACGTATTCTGATCCGTTTAAATGAATTGCGAAGTCGCTGCTCATATATGCTTTCTCGAAATAAAATTTCCCAATAAGGATGATGCTGCTTACGAATGACATAGAGGATATCTCTTAAGCTTCAATCCAACGTAATAATTTACCCTATCGGTATTGACTTTTAAGACATATTAAGAACTTACATCCCATTCTCCTTTTTATATTTCTGGAAAAATTTGGGCAGAGATTCCTCTGTGCTTCTTACTATTCCAAAAACTGCACGAAGGAAATACCAACAATGCCTCACGGGGCCAACATATATACGTATATATCATATCATATCATAGCCATACAGGGCTAACAATTTCAAGTAAAAGTATAAGGATGTCGAGACTTACCTCACATGTCCAACTCAAATTGCACCTGTTACACTTTCCTGTTTACTTTCCGTTTCAATCTTCAACTCTATATTTCAATCGTACTTCAAATACCTTACCCGACATACATCTTTCATACCACTGCTTACCTGTGTACTGTGTAGCTTCCAATATTATCAGTCACTTTCTTCTGTCGATGCCGTTCTTCAGCTGAAATCAAGGGTTAGTAAACTGAATTCCATTACCTATGGCTGGGCTCTATTGCACGATCTCAGATATGAAAGAAAGGTAACATCCTAAATGTCCTGTAGCTTCCTGTTTATAGATGTGGTGCACAACACACCGATAAACAAGACTCTACTAGACACGGTCTGTAGACATTCCGAGGACGAACGCTTCGATACCACTCGTCACGACCCAACCCCGTAGGCCGTGACTAGTGCCCGATCTGGGCACCCAAACATATCTATCAAATGCTATCTCAAATCATATCAAACGCATTCAAGTATATAGCAGAAGCCGACAAGGCTATATTTCAAATTTAGATACTTTCCAGAAAAATTTCGGCAGAGTTTCCTTTGTTTTACAGACTATCCAAAATAACCCCGCGCACGTGAAAATACCAACAAAGGCCACACGGGGCCAACAAAGCAACATGTAAACATATGCGGACCGGCCGCCGCGACGAATGGGATCGCCCAAACACAACATATACACACGCATCCGTACGTAAAGACCCTAACCCACAAACATGTCCACAGACCTCTAAACAGACAGACAGAATCATATGACGGGACAGGGCCCCGCCGTACCCATGAACGAATATATACAAATGCACTAACAAATATATACCAAAAATATAAGCTCCGGAATGAGAGGAGCACTCCGAATAGCAGAAGGGGTGTCCTAAACAGGTGGATCACCAGGCTGTGCGTCTGTACCTGCGGGCATGGAACGCAGCCCCCCGAAGAAAGGGGGTCAGTACGAAATATGTACTGAGTATGCAAAGCAGAAGATACAGAAAACAAACCTGAGCCATAAACGAAACAAAGTACGTAAAACAAGTGCAAGTCCAAAATATCAAAATATTTACTTACGAAATATATAAGTCATGCATGGGCCACGTAAAATATGGTCGCCCGCCCGTCGATGGCGCCATAACACAGCATAACACCAGAAGGTTTCAAATCTCCATATCCCCGTCACACCTCACAACACAGCATAACGCCATACACAGCATAACGCCAAATATAAGTGGAACCCGGCCCTCTAGCGAGTGGCTCGGTGAACCATAAACACAGCATAACACCGGAGTATATCAAAGTGCGCACGATAACAGAACCGGCCCGGGATCCGGCGAACGATATCATAATAGTAGGCACGAGCAGAGTAGTGCGGAAACCATATGCATATAAATAAATAAATAAATAAATAAATTTCTTTCAAACTCAATAGCCAAATATTTTTACAGACATCCGAAGGCTCAAAATAAAATTCGGGTCAATTGGAATTAGTATAAAAGAGTTACAAACTTTCGAAGTACGGAATCTTCGAAAATATTTCATAAGTCGTATTTAGAAGTTCGAGTACCATTTATATTAAGAAGATTTCAAATAACATTATGGAGCACTTCAAAGGGAGCTTTAGAATCATACGCACATATCCAAAATATACATATCCAAACTTTGGCCATATCAAATATTTTTTCGGACATCATTGTGGATCACATATTCATACTAATAAACATGTGGATAACATTATGGATCAGATCAAAAGGGGACTTTAAAACCATATTTTCATATCGAAATATTCATCAAAGGCTTTAGTCTTCTCGTTTTCTTTCGAACAACATCTAGAACATAACAAATAGAATATTTAAACATCATAAAATATGTACCCAGACCATATGGAATAGCTTATGGGGGTCAAAGATGTTAGCCATCCTAGTGGCTCCAATAATAGGATCCCCTTTTTTTTTTTTTTTTTTTAAGCATACTTATACATTTTCTTTCTTCCAAAACGGATCATGCCAAAAAGAAGGAACGATAGGCTTTACATACCTCGTACGCACTCCAAGCTAGCCCAAATTCAAGCTAATCCCAACCTACGCCTCGGGCTTCTCAAGGTCTACAAATACGTCATAATATGCCGAACATTAGCTATAGGTATTTAGGCAATTAATTCCAAATTAGCACTAAATTCTACAGAAATTTGGGCAGCATTTCCCTTGTAAACAGGTCAACCCCGAGAATTTAACTCGGCCAAATCAACATCAACAACAACAACCAACCTAGCAACATCAATAACCAATCCGAAAGGCAATATAACATTAATAACTCTCTTTTACATCATTCTACAACATTCATAATATTCAATTCGACGGCTTACATTTAAGCCACATTACCGCTTATACATTCAAATACAAACCCGAACTCATACCAACAATATTCAAGGACATTTCAAACAAGTTGCACAATATTTCCGACAATCCAACAATCGCTCCAATTTTCCCGAAAACAGCCCCCAAACTACAACATAAGGATGCCCGAAATTCTATCGAACACCTACAATACACCAAGCAGCCCACATACACTTCTTATACATTATTTCAAGCAATATTTCCAGCAAATTTCAGTGAAGTACTACAGCAGTTACACGAAAATTTCATCATCTATTTATATGCAAGTAAGCTACATTATTACCACACTAATTCTCACAACAACCCACAACCAATTTAACTCCAACTCTAACTATTACATTCCTTCATTCTCATCACATAATCCATGATATCAACAACCAAACTATTGATTCAAATCAGTCCACCATTTTTGAATAAAACAGCCCCTACGGCTTTTACAACATTTCAACAACATTCCAACATTCGTACAATTCATGTTTCAACATCAAGATACATAATTTCATGATTTTCTTTCATTTATGCTCACCATAACATGTTCAAACCATCCACAACACAAGCAAATTCGTCCTAAGACATATAGAAAAATAATCAACTCTTACCTTAGCAAGTTGGCTCTTCCACTTAGCTAGAATTTGTGAAATGAACTAATACTTGTTCTTGTTGCTCCAAATGACTTCTCCATGTTATTATCACCTTCATAAGGGATGAAATAACTAGAAAATCTGATTTTTAGATCAACAAATTTGAGCTCCAATTTTTCTAGCCATGGCCGAATGCCATGGCTTATGCTTTCTCTCTCTCTAGCTTGCATATCAACGTTTCCTTCACGTATACACCATATTAAACCTCTAATACAAATTAATAACATGAGTAGGAGGTTGAAATTACCTTTAACAATCAGAATCTTCAAGAATATTGTTCCTCTTTCCAGCTGCTTGCTTAACAACACAAAGAAAACTTAGGCTACAACTTCTCTTTAACTAATATCATGTCAAGGGTCTAGGATTTAGCTTATATGATGGCTCAATTAGAAAGGGGGTTTAGGAGAGAAAATAAGGGTCCTTGGATCTGTTTTTGGTCGTGTTAGGTGATATAGGGAGAAGTGGTGACTTATATATTAAGTTTAATGGGCCTCATGGGCCGAAATATGAGTGTTTGGATCGGGTCTCCAGTTTCTGCCCCGCCAGCCCAACTTGCATCGTCCATATCTCCTTATTCCGATATCATTTTGACGAGCGGTTTGTTGCGTTGAAAACTAGACTCGATGAACTTCATTTTAGGCTTTTGAAACACCTTAAAACTCCTCATATACTAGGAGGTATGCCTCCAACAATATGGGCTAAAAATCTGGTCCGAGATTTTTTTCTGAAGTTGTTCCGATTCATTTCGTTCAGATTCGTTTAACTTATAATCCTTTTCCAACCCTCATGTAACCTCTTATACATTCATATACATAATCATATACATACATAACAATCCATACACATCTCGAAGGGTCCGGAGAATCACAATAACCTTAAACGTAACTAGAGAACTTACGAAGCTTCGACAAAACTCCAATCGCAAAAATATATTCATATCTTTTGTCCATCTTCTATATCATTACTAATAATCTCAAATACTTTAAAAGGTCACTCACATTACCTCATATACATACTCATAACGCTATTTCAAATCCTTTAGGTTACCATGTCACCTCGGGATACTTAAGGCAACGATATTCTTACTACTCGATTAACTTTCCTTGAACCTTCTTAACTCATTCTTTCTCGTCTTAATTCAAGTAGCACAGATTATTATGGAGTGTATCCACGACCCACTTTGGGTTCACGGACCGTGAAGCTGTCCGTGGAAGTCCCGCTCGATTTGAACCTCTCAAGTCTTTAAAAGTGAAGTCCATTTCATTTATTTCATTTCCCATACACGACTTGACTTCTCCACACCTCTAGAACTTTCTAAACATTTCTTCCATAAGAAAACTAAGTGAATCAAGGATCAATAACAAGAAATCAAGAGAATCAAGCTTAAGAAACTCCATTAAAGCTACCAAAGTCAAGGAATTCCAAGAGAGAAGAAATAGGGTTTTGTGCTAGAAGGTGTATTAGCAATCAAGGTTTATTCCTCCACCATTTGAGGTGAGTTTCATGAACTTTACATGTTATTTGAAGTATTATTAAGATGAAACACTTAGATTATGAAAAAATATGGAAAATGGGTTACAAATGGGTGAATAATGTCATTGTTGAATAGTAGTTGAGGTGAATCATCAAAATGATTATGTGGAGATTGTGAATGCGTCATAAATGATATTTAGAGTATGGAATAAGTATTATAAATGAACAAACGCGACGATGGACTTTAGCCATGAATATGGAGTATTGAAGTAGGATTGTGAGATACGAATTATATTAATAAGTGACGATTGTTGTTAGCGATATTGTGATGGTTGTTATGAGTGTTGGAAGTTGATATGGAATATGGCGGAAAGTAGTATAAACAAAGGAAATGCTGCCCAATTTTCTTTAGCCCTAAGAGGCACCGTTTTGTAATTGCCTAGCTAACGACGATACGAACTCTCTTGAAGGTAAAGACGAGGACATCAAAGGAGGACGAGCAAGCTATAAAGTAGTTAATGACAAAAGGTATGTGAGGCATTACCCTTCCTTCCAAGGCATGAATCTCATGTATGAATTCCCTCTCCCTTCTTGAATCCTCTACGTTCCTAGAGATGAAAAGTCTAAGTTCATGAGTAGCGAGACTGGATAAGAATTACGCTATGAATGTAATGAAGACTCTAGAGACCACGATATGGTGTTCTTACGAGATCAATAATGATGATCACGATCCACTGGCATTCTTTCTTATATGCACTCACCTTATATTGTAAATCCTCCCAAGGTGAGATATGACGCTCATGCTCATTCCATAACATGACCGGGGGTTTACGACCTTACGTCACCCCGACATAAACATAGCCACTATTAAGCTTAATGTATGTATATGTACGTGTAACTAAGAATGCTAAACTATGGTAATTATGATACGCCACGATATGTTCATGTAATGAATATTAATGATGACAAGTGTATGAATTGCATGGTATGTGTGATAATGTGATTCCACCGCGCCTAATTGGCCGGACATGTCACCGCTACGGCGGGCTGCTATGACTCCACCACACCGAGAAAAGGGCGGACATGTCACCACTAGTGGGCTGCATGGGATGGTTACCCGGACGCGGGTGACGATATGATGATGTATGATTAATGTGACAATGCTTGCATGCTATGATAATGTATGTGATGTATTTATGTATGATGTGTGTACATGAAACCGGCTCATATGCAAAGAGTGTACAGGTTATATTCTCATCTCATGACTTATGTTTTCCTGATTATGCTCATTTCATGCACGCCTTACATACTCAGTACAATATTCGTGCGCGTCCTTTCTTCGGACTGTGTTTATGCCCGCGAGGTGGCGGGGAGGCAGTCTTGATCCACAGGACGATGGGCGGTTGTGAGCACTCCATCATCCGGAGGTGCTATTGATTAGTCTTTTGGTACATAGTTGTATATTCATATTTTGGGCATGACGGGGTCCTGTCCCGTCCATATGTTTAGTACTCTAGTAGAGGCTCGTAGATGCGCATGTGTGGGTAGTGTAGTATGGTCTCCATGTATATGTATGTGTATATGTGTATATACTATTTTGATGGCCTAAAGGTTTATGTTTATAAAAAAAATAATTAAGTTTCCAATAATGATATGTTTCTATGAAAGTGAGCGTATATGTTATGCATGAAAGGTTATGGGTAATGGGACGAGTGGTGTTCGGTGTTTAGCCCCGGATACCCGTGGCGGCCCGTAGTTTGAGTCGTGACAAAAGTGGTATCGAAGCGATTCAGTCCTAGGAAGTGTCTACGAGCCGTGTCTAGTAGAGTCTTGTTTATGGTGTGTTGCGCGCCACGCTAATAAACAAGAGGCTACAGGGCATTTAGGAAAAATGACCATCCTTCTTCATATGAGATCGTGCGATAGAGCCGTGTATAAGATATACTCCTCCCTAACGAATGTGCTATGATTTCAGAAATGCCACCAAAAGCTAAAGCCGCCCAGTAGGGCAAGACTACGACAAAGAGGCGGGCAGAAAGAGAGCCGCCTATGAATATAGATGAAGGGGAATCACATCATGAGGCTTTATCTAATGCCTCCACTACTCCTCCTATTACAGAAGGACAAGAAGGGGCTTCCGTTCCAGCTCCTATTCCTCCAGTTCCTCCACCGGCTGCTTCGGGTCAACAAGTAGCCGAGGCTATTAATTTATTGACACAATTGGTCGCTGCTCAGGCACAAAGGCAAAATGCGGGCCCAAGTGATCGTTCAACTAGTACTAGAGCCCGTGACTTCATGAGCCTTAATCTGCCGAAATTCTTTGGGTCTAAGTCGGATGAAGACCCGCAAGGCTTTATTGATGAAATGTTGAGGACGTTGCGCATTATTCATGCTTCTGAGACCGAATCAGTGGAGTTGGCATCATATCGACTCCGAGATGTGGCGGTCTTATGGTACAATAATTGGAGAGCATCGAGGCAAGAAAATGCGCCTCCTCCCGTGTGGCAAGAATTTGTTGACGCTTTAATTCGCCACTACTTACCTCCCGAGGTCCGCCGAGCTAGAGCGGATAGATTTTTGAATTTAAAGCAAGGGAATATGAGCGCCCGGGAGTATAGTCTCCAATTTAATTCCTTGGCTAGATATGCTCCTACGATGGTAGCCGACATGGGCGACAGGGTGTACAGATTTGTGAGTGGCTTAGGGCCACATTTATTTAAAGATTGTTTGACGGCCTCGTTGCAGGACGGGATGGACATTTCCCGTATTCAAGCCCATGCTCAAAATTTAGAGGGGCAACAACCTCCGCAGAGGGGTGATCGCGACACTGATAGAGGGCAAGGCAAACGGGCAAGATCTATGGGCACAGGTGGTGATTATAGAGGTGGATCAGGGCAGACATATTCCGAGCACTCAGGTCAGTTAGTGACGAGTGCACCTCCCCGGTTTACAGGCAGGAGATCTGATCGTTCCTATCGATCCGGATAGGGTCAGAGTTCGAGGGCCCCAGGTTCCCAGTTTGGGGGAGATTACAGTCGAGGAGGAGACCACCGGTTCCCGATGCGATCGGTGCGAAAAATTGCACTCGGGGCCGTATCGCCGGGGCACGGATGCATGTTATAATTGTGGGCGGATAGGACACTTGGTGCGGAGGCTGTCCCTCGAGATATGGCGAGAGGTGGGGCTCGGCCCACGGGGTCGGCAACGGGTTCTTCTTCCGTACGCCGACGGGGGCGATTCCCAGTTTCGGCGGCGAGGTAGAGGCCGAGGGGGAGCATCTCGCCGGTACCACGCGGCCCCGTTTATATGCCTTAGCGGACGGCAGGATCTTGAGTCATCCCCAGATGTGGTTACAGGTATATTGTCTGTATTCTTTTATGATGTGTATGCATTGATAGACCCCGGGTCCACGTTGTCTTATATTACTCCATATGTTGCTAATCGTATTGGGGTGAAGGCTTAGCCGATTAAACCTTTTGAGGTATCTACTCCGGTTGGTGATCCGTGATAGCGAAACAAGTGTATAAAGATTGTATAATTGTGTTATGCGATCGCCAAACCAAGGCTGATTTAGTTGAGCTTGAAATGTTAGACTTTGATGTAATTATGGGTATGGATTGGTTGGCCTCATGCTATGCTAATGTTGATTGCCGAATGAAATTAGTTCGATTCCAGTTTCCGGGAGAGCCCGTGCTTGAATGGAAAGGTAATACGGCAACTCCAAGGGGTAGGTTTATTTCCTACCTTAAGGCGAGGAAAATGATAGCCAAAGGCTATATTTATCACATAGTCCGAGTCCAAGACACAGAGGCAAAGCCACCAACACTTCAATCTGTTTCGGTGGTGAATGAATTCCCAGATGTATTCCCAGATGAACTCCTAGGTCTTCCCCCAGAAAGGGAGATTGAGTTCACCATTTATGTGTTGCCGGACACTGAACCTATTTCCATCCCTCCTTATCGGATGGCACCAGCAGAATTAAAGAAATTAAAGGCCCAGTTGAAAGATTTGCTTGAGAAGGGGTTTATTAGACCCAGTTCCTCTCCGTGGGAGCACCGTTTTTATTTGTGAGAAAGAAAGATGGCTCCCTACGAATGTGTATTGATTACGAACCGAATAAGGTGACGATAAAGAACAGGTATCCTCTTCCAAGAATTGATGACTTGTTCGATCAACTACAAGGTGCCAAGTGGTTCTCTAAAATAGACTTGAGGTCCGGATATCATCAAGTGAGGGTCAGAGAAGAAGATATTCCCAAGACGACTTTAGAACAAGATATGGTCATTACGAATTCCGGGTGATGTCGTTCGGGCTAACTAACGCGCCGGCAGTATTAATGAATCTAATGAACAATGTATTCAGGCCTCTCTTAGATCTATTTGTGGTAGTATTTATTGATGATATTCTGGTGTATTCTCGCACGGAATCAGAACATGCGAATCATCTGCGCATTGTTCTTGGCATTCTTCGAGCTCGGGAACTGTATGCGAAATTTTTAAAGTGTGAGTTCTGGTTAAATTCTGTGACATTCTTGGGCCACGTGGTTTCAAATGATGGCATTAGAGTCGACACTCAGAAAATTTAAGCAGTGAAGACTTGGCCGAGGCCTACGACACCTGCAAAAGTTCACAGTTTTCTGGGATTGGCAGGCTATTATAGAAGGTTTGTAGAGGGTTTTTCGTCTATTTCAGCTCCATTGACAAAGCTAACCCAGAAGTCAGCAAAATTTCAGTGGAATGAGGCCTGTGAGCGCAGCTTTCAGGAGTTGAAGAATAGATTGACCTCAGCCCCAGTCTTAACACTTCCAGAAGGGTCGGATGGTTATGTGGTCTATTGTGATGCTTCCGGTGTGGGGCTGGGATGTGTATTAATGCAGCATGGAAAAGTCATTGCGTATGCCTCGAGGCAGTTGCGGAAACATGAAAAGAACTACCCAACTCATGATCTCGAATTGGCCGCAGTTATTCATGCATTGAAAATGTGGAGACATTACTTGTATGGCGTACATGTCGATATCTATACAGATCATAAGAGCCTTCAATATATTTTCAAACGAAGGAGTTGAATGCGACGAGAGGCGGTGGTTAGAATTATTGAAGGATTATGATGTTAATATTTTATACCACCCGGGAAGGCAAATGTAGTAGCTGACGCGCTTAGTCGTCGATCAATGAGCAGCTCGTGTGAAGTTCCCCAGAGAAGAAAGAGCTGATTCATGAACTCCACCAGTTGGCGAATCTTGGAGTGCGTATAATCGACTCAGGTGATACAAGAATTAGTGTTAATAATCCGACAGTTTCATCCTTTGACGCCGAAATAAAAGAGCGTCAATGCGAGGATCCCAAATTGGAATATTATAAAGGTGTGAAATTCCCAAAAGAAGGGTCACCATTTGAAGTTTCGGCAGATGGGGTTCTTAGGTATCGAGGCAGGCTATGTGTCCCGAATGTGGCAGACCTACGTCGCCGAATCCTAGAGGAAGCTCACTACTCGTAGTATTCTATTCACCCCGGAACGACAAAAATGTACCATGATCTTAAATCGACATATTGGTGGGATGGCATGAAAAGAGACATAGCAGGGTTTGTAGCCCAATGTCCGAATTGCCAGCAAGTAAAAGCAGAACACCAGAAGCCAGGTGGATTATTGCAAGCAATGGAAATTCCTACGTGGAAATGGAAAGTGATCAATATGTATTTCGTTGTAGGACTACCTCGTTCCCGAAGTAAGTATGATTCTGTATGGGTGATCGTAGATAGATTGACAAAGGCAGCTCATTTTCTCCTAGTTAGCACTACATATTCAGCTGAAGATTATGCAAGGTTATATATCAAGGAAATAGTGAGGCTTCATGGTATCCCAATATCTATCATTACAGACAGAGGGGCACAATTTACAGCTAAGTTCTGGAAATCCTTCCAAGAAGGTCTAGGCACTCAAGTGAAGCTCAGCACGGCATTCCATCCGCAGACTGACGGACAAGCCGAGCGCACTATACAGACCTTGGAGGATATGTTAAGGGCATGTGTTTTAGATTTTGGTGGTAGTTGGGATGACCACTTACCATTAATCGAATTTTCCTATAACAACAGTTATCATTCCAGTATCAAAATGGCTCCGTATGAAGCTCTGTATGGAAGAAAGTGTAGATCTCCGATTGGATGGTTCGACGTCGGAGAATTACAATTGATAGGTGTCACACCCTAATCTTGATCAGGGTGTGATGGGCACCCGGCCCCACATACGGAGCCGAGCGAACCCTCAGACTCCAATTTCATACATATTCCTTTCAAATTTCCAGATCAAATCACATGAAGCGTACAGAAAGACTTTCAAAGGAACTGATAACAGACATCGTCTTAGGCGGCCATGCGTATCAAACACAACAACACATATCAGATCAAATCCGTAGGCAGGCGGAATGTACATCGCCTGAACATACATACATGTACAAACATATAGGCCATTCAGGCCACCATAGCAAACAGGGCCGCTCAAGACACAGACCTCAGACCCACGACTCTGTCTGCAAAGTCTCTAACACAAATCAGAAATCACAACTCATGTATGCTCTGACTCGGCGACACTCCGGAGGGAAATGGAGCTCGCCAATCTCGCTGAAACTCCTCCTAGCAAAGTCTTCTGATCACCTGGGTGTACCTGCGTGGCATGAAATGCAGCCCCCGAAGAAAGGGGGTCGACGGAATATGTGCGAGTATGGAAGGCGAGAAATACGAAGCAGTAATCATGATCAGAATCAAATGTACAAAAGTATAGCAGACGAAATCATAACCAGATCCAGATGTACAGAACATATGTACGATATGCAGAGTAACAGAAACAAATACAGAAGTGGCAGATCAAACCGCGCGTTAATGCAAATGTACGGAATGCAAATAAAAATCATGCATGGGCTCGGGAACGTGGTCTCCCCCGACGCCGGTGCCACAACACATCATACTCCGAGAAGATTTCAAATCTCCGTACAAACTCCGAACACATCGTAACATCATACACATCATATCATCGAATATATCGAAGCCATATCACATCATAACACCAACACCGTAACCGGCCCTATGGCGAGGTCTCGGAAACCGTAACACATCATACCGCCGAATATGTCATAATGCGCGCGAAATAAACCGGCCGGGACTCGGCGAAGGAAATCGTAACATATGCACAAACATGAGTAGTGAGAAACTAAATGCACATAAACCAAGACCCGATGAAATAATCGGACGTTCATAATGGATTATTCATAACGTAATACTTATATCGAATCTTCTTATCGAATATTTATATCAGAATACTTATATCAAAACACTTATGTTGGAATATTTATATCAAGGTTAGGAATACTCATACTTATATTAGAATACTCAAATCAGAATACCTATTCCAAATTTCTTGTATCAGAATTTCTCATGTCAGAACGCTTGTGTCAAATATTTACATCGAATATCTATATCTAGGATGCTTAGACCGAATGTTTATATCGGGATACGTATACCGAGAATGCTTAAATCGAGTAATTCGTCGTGCTTCAATTATTAGATACTTAAATTAGGGGGGGGGGGCACATACGACTCCTAAATAGATTCGGAATCACTGAATAGAATGACCTGAATATACATATCAATATCACACCTTACTTGGCTCTAAGACATGCCAAAAGAAAGAAAGGGTAAGCCTTACATACCGTGCCGCGACCAACTAGTTATGCTTATTTGTCCAAACTTGTCAATCTACATACAAAAGAATTCACACAATCATTTAATCCATTGTTATTCACTTGTCTCAACTTTTCAAATAAATTCACTTATATTCTCGCCGAAATTTTGGCAAAGATCTCCCTCGAAAATACACTGTCCCGAGAATATGGCTCGGCCCAAACCAACATCAACAAACCCGAGAATTCAACTCGGCCAATCCAACAACATTACTAGCAGTTATCCCAGCAACACTTCTATATTTAATTCAATTCAATTCAAGTCACTTCACTTCAATCCAATTCAATGCAATTCACATAATCTTCTAACAACTCAATTAACATATTACTTTACCCGAAACCTTTCAATTCACAACAACTATACATTTCATCATCATTCATGTATACTAACTTCAACAACAACCTTCCATCTTCATTACATAATTCATAACGACGACCACTAGAATATCAAATAATATCAATTTACATTAACTTACCAAAACACCTCTTATCCGACCATAACCACTTCTTACATATTTTCATGCATTTTCATCCATCCCTTTACATTACAACAACAACACAACAATCAAAATGCTAAATAGAATCCATTCATCGCATTTATACAATACAATGCATATTCGGCCACCACAATTACAATCATACTTTCATGACTTCTTCCATCTTTTCTATATATATAGTACAACAACAAGTAACACACTACACAAAATTAATTCATTCTTCCTACACCATACCTCATGCATACGATCAACACTTCACACACAACCTGTTATATCCCGTATTTTGAACAACAGGACAACTTGTGGGAATTATGAGAAGTTAGGGGCAAGGCTATCCCGAGAGACTTTTGCTTGTTTTAAATACTTGAATTGTGTATGATTTCCATGTCTTGAAAATGTTAAAACAACACTTGGAGGAATTTTCCATAATTAGTAAGTGAGCTATTTTGGGTAAGTTGAAAATTCAAAAAAAATAAGAAAATTGGAGCAAGGTGGCCGGCCACCTCATGGTGGGCCAAGGCCACAAGGAACATGTGTTATATTTTATAAAGATGACTAAGTCATCTTCTTCACTTAACATTTTCTAGAGAAATCAAGAACTAAAGAAGAAAAAAAAAAAGCCTATTCGGCCATTTGGAGGAAAAATAAGACCAAGAATTCTCCATCAAAAAAATCAATTCCTCAAGAAAAGTTGCTAATTCAAGAGTGCTAAGTAACGTGGTGTTGTTATTTCGGAAGATAGTTCGCTCGTTTGTTCTAACGACCAACTTTGGTCAAGTGAAGAGGTGAAGAAGAAAGGTTAGTTTTAATCTTGTTTTCTTGTGTTATAGATGGTGTATATGTGTTATTGTATGCTAAAATGGAAGAAAATCATGTGAGGATGGAAGTTGGAGTTGGCGTGTATGGTGGTCTTGACCATGTGTATGTGCGTTGTAATATAAGTCATGTATTCATGTTAGTTGGCATGTTTTAATTATTGTAGTGTGAAGAAAAGAATGAAATCATCCCTAGGTGGGGAAATTGAGTGTTGGCCGAATGGCCCCTCATGTGGTCTTGAATGAACAAATCGTCGTTAGTGTTTTCGTTGTCGTCGTTGTGGATTTTATAAGGCAAAACGCAAGTTTGATGACTTAGAATGATGTTATGTTGGTTATGGGAATTTATGTGAATTTTATGTAATTTTTACATTTATGAATATTGCATGGCTAATGTGTAGATTAATGATGCAAAGTATGAATTTGGAAGAGAAGAATGCATTTGATGTTGTTCTCGGGTTTTTGGGGACTATTTCGGGTTCAATGGGACAATATTTGGAATGTTGGAAAAATTGTATGAATTCCTTAAAGTGTCGTCGCATATGGTTTGAATAAGTTTGGATTGGTAGTTGAACGCATTAGCGTTAGTGTTAAGTTGATTTTATGAAGTTAGTTGATTATATAGGAATACCTCCAAGTATATAGCAATATATGTATAATGTTGGAATATGTTGGAATTGTATATTAATGTTGGAACGTAGTGTGAATCGACTACTATTGTTGTGGTTTGGTTTCTTGTTGGGTTGTTGTTGAAACTAGCCGAGTTGGAATCTCGGGGTGGTGCGATTCTAGGGGAAATCTTTGTCGAAATTTCTATAGAATCTAATGTTCGTTTGGAATCGAATGTCTAAAGGTGTATGGCTAATGTTAGTGTGCTTTGTGTTATGTAGATCTTGGAATTGCCGAGGGTTGAGGCTAGGCTTGTATTGCGGTTGACTAAGGTATGTAAGGCGTCGCTTTCCTTCATTTGGCATGTCCTAGGACTAGTAGGCTATGCCCCGCGTCTCGGGGTTGTTCCGTTCTTAAATCCAAGCTTAGATACGTATTTATTTGATCCTAAAGGTTGGTTCATTATTGTGTTCAATGTGAGGTCTTTAAGCCTTCCAATAAATGAGTTTTCAAAGACTTGTGAAAAATTTTGACTACAAAGAGGTCCCGAACTTCAAACGTCCGTAACTTTTGCATACGACCTCGAAACGCCCCAAAACATAATATATAAGTTCATAAGGCATAACTCTCCCCTATCCCTCGTAGTCGGGCTCGGATGGGGGTCGGCACCCGTCCGTGGGGCCCGCGGCCATTTATGCTACCTTTACGGATTTTTTTTCGGAAAAATTAAAATTTTCTTCACTATGATTTTCTCATATGGATTCCTTCTTTACATAATGAGTACTGTTTATGATTTTGATGCATATGATTACTCACGACTCCGCTCGTGCTTATGGTTATTGCTTCGTTCACCGGATCCCGGCCGGTTATGTTTCGTGCGCGTTATGACATATTCGGTGTGATCTTGTGTTACGGTTCGCCGAGCTCCTCGCTAGAGAGAGCGGGTCCCGTTTATATGTGGTGTTATGTCTGTGTTTGGTGTTATGATTGGCCATGATGTGTTACGGGGATATGTCGGGTTACGGAGATATGAAACCTTCCGGTGATGATCGTGGTATGGCGCCATCGGCGGGCGACCATCGTTCTAAGAGCCTTAGCATGATTTTAATTTTCGATAAATACCGATATTTTGTAAATCATATTTATCATCCGTGATATGTTATTATGTTTCGTAATCTCTTTACATACTCGCACCTATTTCGCATCGACCCCTTTCTTCGGGGGTGCGTTTCATGCCCGCAGAATGCGCGGTTTGAGGATCCACCTCGCTTAGGCCATCTATTCCGCTTTCGGGAGTGCTCCTTCTTCGGAGCTTACATATTTTGGTATACATTTGCATCCGATACATATGTACATTATTATTCGTGGGTACGACGGGCCCGTCCCGTCATATGATTTCGTTATTCCGCAGGAGGTCCGTGGATGTGTACGTGGGTTATGGCTATGTACGTACGTATATGTGTATGTGTGGTACGGTATATGTGTATGTGATATGTTCCCGAGCGGTTCATCCGCCACCCCGCACCCGCCGTCGCCCGCCTATATATATGTATATGGATAGGTTGGCCCGCGTGGCTTCTGTTGGTATTTTTCTGAGTGCAGGTTAATTTTGGTTAGTCAGTAAAACAGAGGAAACTCTGCCCAAATTTTTGTAAATATTTGAGTTGCTATTTTTGGGACTTTGGTACGTACGGGTGCCCAAGTCGGGCACTAGTCACGGCCTACGGGGTTGGGTCGTGACACAACCACACCTACAACATCACATTTCATGAGTTCCATTGACTTCCATATACTTCAACATGCATGAATCATCTTTAATATACATATAGGAGATTAAATTCTTACCTTTTCTCCTCATTTCCTCAACTTAGCCAAAGTTGTCAACTTGCAACAAAGAGGAAGATTCTTGCTTCAACGACTATACCATGTTAAAGAGGGCCTTCAACTTAGTAGGAATGCATGAAGAAACAAATTTTTGGAACACAATTTCCATGGCCTAATTTCCTAGGGCCATGGCCGAACCCCCCTCCATGCTCGCCTCTTTTTTTTTTTTTTTCTTTCTTTCTTTCTCCTTTCCCTTAATTAAAAGGATGACCCTCATATATATACATGCCTTCCACCATTTTTCCATAGTTATGTTTTAGTCCCTCAATAAAAGAATTTTTGGCACATAGCCTGTTACACCTCGGAAAATTCCCCTTAGTATATAAGCGAGTAGGCTCGCGAAGGACAGGACGTATACGAAGTTGGATAAGCGAAGTACAAATTGATAGTCCTAATTAAGATTCCAAAGGCATCCGAGTTGAAGCAAGAAAGTAGTTAAGGGAATCGAGTTATAAGTTAGTATATTGGACGCAAACTAGGAGTATTGAGTTAATGATGCCTTAAGAATGTTGTGGAGAAGAGTTACGACACCCCCGAGATTCATAATGAAGTGATAAACAAGTGTTAAGAAGGTTCCATAAGGATTAGAGGTCAAACGAAATGACGGGAA
>NW_026727642.1:0-31998 GCF_029784015.1 Lycium ferocissimum
GGATAAGCGTAGGTAGTTGGAGGCTTAACAGGTATGTTAAGGCTCGTCCCTTTCTTTCAAAGGCATGATTCTTATGTTATGATCTCATACATATTTCCATAGCCACCTTGTTTCCAAGAGTTAGAATTTTATGACTCTTAAAGCTTCTTATGATGTTAAAATGGGAATGTTTTTATGAGGATTACGATGATGATGATTTTATGTTTAAAAGTTTCAAGTTATGATTTCAACGATGATATGAAGTTGTTGAGCTACTTCATGATTTTCTCGATTCTATTCATTATTGTTGGTCTCACCTTACGAATTGTTCCTTCGAGGTGAGATATAGCGATAATGGTTGTTCCATAATATGAATCGGAGGTTACCGACCTTACTTCACTCCAATAAAGTTGTAGCTTTCATATGAGCTTTCTTGCATACTATTTACATTATGTATATGAACATGGTATATATGGATCGGGACGTATGTTCCTCGGCACTAACTTAAATGGATCGGGCCATACGTTCCTCGGCACTAACTTATATAGATCGGGTCATACGTTCCTCGGCACAAACTTATATGGATCGTGCTGCACGTTTCTTAGCACTAACTTATATGGATCGGGCCGTATGTACCTCGGCACAAACTTATATGGATCGGGTCGTACGTTCCTCAGCACTAACTTATATGGATCGGGCCGTACGTTCCTCGGCACTAACATTTACGGATCGGGTTGCACGTTCCGCAACACTAATATTTATATTATATGTGTATATATATATATATATATATATATATATATATATATATAAATAGGTGCTTGTGTACATATGATTTTAAGATGTACAAGTTATCCCTCCTATTCCATGTTACCTTTCACATCTTTATATGTTGTTATTTATGCCTTACATACTCAGTACATTATTCGTACTGACCCCCTTTCTTCGGGGGGCTGCGTTTCATGCCACGCAGGTGGATACATATGAGTAGAAGACATTGGCTATAGGATGTTCCCAGTCTATAAGCTAGATTGGTGAGCTCCATCTCAGTTCGGAGTGTTGCCAAGTCAGAGTACTTATGTTATGGTATCTCGTGTATGTTAGAGACTTTTGCAGACAGTGTCCTGTGGATAGTGCGTCGAGATGTCGACAATTATGTAAAGTGACCATGTAGGTCGACGTGTTCATATGCATTATTTTAAAGATTTTATTGTGACCAAAGGTTTTCTTTGAATTATCGATAAGGGAGAAGTCCCTGACTTGACGAAAGAGTTTTATTAAAAAGGTTTTTTTTTTTTTTTTTTTTTTTTTTTTTTTTTTTTTTTTTCATGTTTTACTTGACGGAAGCGTCATTTCATAATTTAAAGGTTCACATAAGATTTTGACTTATGAATAGAATGGTAGTATGGCACTTAGCCGAGTAGGGTCCTGGGTGTCAGTCGCGGCCCTCCGGTTTGGGTCGTGATAATAATGAATGTGGATACCTTGGTAAGACAACTCATGTGGTGAGTGTAATAAGGCTGATCAGAAAGAATAACAGGTTAAGTATGCCTACTCCACGAGATTTATTCCATTTTATACGTAGGTTTGCGAATGAAATCAAGAAGTAGCACTCTATAGAGTGGATATGATCAGGATATAATGAGAACATAGCAAGAACCGTAATACAAGGTAAGTAAAGCATAACAAGGAAACGACTAAAGATGTAGCTTATTCTATATGAATGAGGAGTGAATGCAAGTGTGAAACCAATAAGCGAACCATGGGCCAGTAGATAAGAAAGCTTATAAAGCCTTGTTAAGGGAAAGTCCAGCATAGAGGTTTCGCAATGATAGAAATTATAGCAAGCAAAAATAAAAAAAAAAGAGGTCAACTTGAAAAGGAAATTAGAGGAAAGTGATATGGCAAAGTAGTAATAGTTTGTGATTTGTCTAATCAAGACCCGAGTGATGTCTTCGGCTAGATGTAAAAGACCAAGACTACGGAGTGATGAATAACGAAATAAAACGATTGTTAGGAAAAGGATCAGCATAATAAAGATGAGGGGGGATGATCAGATTGAACAGAATAGGTTTTGGGAGCGAAGAATGGATGGTATAGAAGTGCTATATTCTAAAGGACAAAGCGGTACTGAGTTAAGAATAGGGTTCCTTGTGTGAGGAATAAGGGAGTGATTATAAAACGGTAGGTTATAAGATAAATTGAGGAGGAAAGAATGTAAAGGAATAAGTATGGGTATAGAAAGAAAAGGAAATATGCGAAGTACGCGCGCCTAAAAAGTAGTCGTATTATGAGAAAAGGAGATGTATCTCCTACGAATATCCTATACCAAGACAGAACGAGTAAAGTATATAAAGGACTAAGTTGGAGAGAAAAATGTGGCCATGAGTTATGAGTTTACCGTACGACGATAAAGCGATAAAGCAAGGCTATCATCAATGACAAATACGATATGATTATGATTGGCTTGAAATCAATTTTGAGCACCACACAAAAGTAAAAGAGTATGAGGCATAAAGGGTATTAGTTGTGCCTGAGGCTTAGCTCCTTGAAACAAGGATGGTGGGTTTAAGGGAAAATGCATTTATGGTTACTATAAGTCGGCTACGGGAAAGAGAGGAATAACTTGAGATGGGAAGAAAAGGGAAATATGACGCTATAAGTGAACTCTAAGTATCGAGAATGGGATAAGTGACATTGCATGGATGGTACGGATAACTAGACATACTACTATTTCGAGTATCCCTATGGGACAGAAGTTGTTAATTGGAGCGGATGTAGAGATTGACTCATAACTAATGGTTGAGCTAAGTAAAACACATCCTTATTTGGATTGCTATGTCGGTTGCATTACTTGATTACAAAACTGCAACATGAGTATGTTAAGACTTCACACATGAATTACCGCAGCTATAAATTATGGGAAATTGCATGAAAATGATGCGGTATAATAAGGGAATTAAGGAAAGGGATATATGAATTCAAGATTGGAAGTGAGGCAACGGATTTGAGAATGGTATAAGTAAAACCCTTAAAGGGGGGAAGCGAGTAAGGAAAATACGAGTGTGGAGATTAAAACGATAAGCCCTAAGATGTGACAGATATAGACTCTAAAACAAAAAAGTAAGAGTTATGCAGAAATGAGTCTAATAGCAAGTAAGTAAATGAACAAGAATCGAGCGAGTATCTGAGACTGTACTGAAAATCATTCGAGGATACCTTGAACAACATGACATTGTGGGAAAATAGCTCAAGGAATATGGTAGAGGATAGCGATGCTATACTGGAATAGAGGCAAAGGAAATTGACAGTAGAGTCATTTTTAAATGATATTGTGATTTATGAGTGGCAAATAAGAAGGGACATAAAGTTTTCTATAGTAGAATATAAGATGTGATAATCAAGGGACAAATAAAGGAGAGAAAAGAGTATGACGAAATAAGTTACAACAGATAGACAAAAGAGTTTTGGTATGTAGGAGATACGTAAAATAGAACGAACTAAAGGAAGGGAATTTTACGAATAAGGTTTGATGTGCATACATGACTCACACAAGAATGGTTATGTAACCTACAAGTATTTACATATCGAGAATGAAACCAATTGGGTACTTAAAAAGAGGAGTAAGAGGTAAGCAAGAATAGCGTATTGTGATACTCCGGGTCAGTTGAGGGAAAATATATGGTAAATTGATAATGTTGAGTTAGAATTGTCATTAAGGACAAATAGGACAATTATCCTGAATATGGTATAAGTATATGTTATACGTTTCCTATGATAGCCTTGGGATGTGTTAGATTACCCATGAACTCGGTAGGATCATTAAATAAGGGGGGAGTGGGGGGTTTCCAAAAGAATATTACGCCTTGGAACTTTCATTTTGTATCATTATGGTCATAGAGAATTTCCAACAGTTTACCAGAGGGTTATGAATTTCTCAAAAATTATGAGGCCTTTGATGAGTTGACGACGGACACCTATGATAAGACACCTCGGATTGAATTTATCTAGAATCTATAGACGTAAACCAATACCATTATCATGGTCATATGGAAGGAAGGAAATGGAAGAGATTTGCAAACCATGTGAGGCTTAATACCATTATCGAGCAAGGAAAAGGATCGACGAGTCCGAGTATCAAGGAGGATCATATCAGGAAAGTGACTCACTTGTGTCTCTCGAAATGATGTTTCTGAGGAATCGAGGGAGTATTGAAATCGAGAGTCATTTCTAAGAAGGAAACTCATTTTCAACTATTCAAAATGAATGTTATAGATAGTCCATGTCAGAGGATTAAAATGATGACTCCGAGAAGGATGAATGCGGCTTTCATCATGCATTTCATCTCATAATTTAAGAGTCCAGTGAGACTATGAGTATAACGAGGACCAGTGGGTTTTTTCGGCTCTAAATAAGGGTCGGGTGCCCATCATGCCCTATCACGATTGGGGTGTGACAGACCTGCTCGTTGACCCGCAACCACTGGGACTGTTTTGGCCCACCTATAAATATGGAGCCCTCACGTTTTATTTCATTATTTCTCACTCCCCAACCAGAGCAAACCTTAAAATATTTCCCCTTTACAATTTCCATCATATTGGAGGAATTCTAGTAAGATCTGAGGCCCGTAAACCCGAGCTTGTGAAGAAGAAGGTTGTTTCTAGGGTTTCATATAAGTTGTGAAGCTTGGGAATTTGGAGTTGAAGTTGATCCTTGGAATATTAGACCCCTCAAGGTATGTAAATAATTCCTACCTTTGTATTTAAGTTAATTACTAAGAGTTGTAGTAGTTTTAGGTATAGAGAAGATAGTTACGAAAGTGGTGAGTTGATGAAGGGTAAGATGGTGATTAGGGGTTGTTTTAAGGGATGATTTGAAGTGGAATGATTATATTGTGACATGTAGGGATTGATATTGTTATGAATGATGTTGTTATCGATGTTTGGATAGGATTAGAATTGAAAGGTTATTAAGTTTACAAAGGAGATGTTGCTCGAATTGCGTAAAGTTGTACAATATATTAAGGTTGGCATATGAGTATGTTCTAGTCTAATAATTGGTACTTGGTCTTGTGTGTAGATTTGTCAAGCTCGGTATAGTAGCATAGCTAGCTTAAAAAGTGGATAAGGTATGTTAAGGCTATCATTTCCTTCATTTTTGGCATGATCTTATAATGTGAACAAACAAGCGAGCAACGAGCTTCCATATTACTCTACTCTTAGAAGCACTAGAAGTTCTTCAGTCTTTCATGTTTCTATACCCCGTTTATGATGGTTCCTTCTTTTCATGGGTCTTGAGATTTCTTATGCTGACGATGTTATCTCAAAAAAATTTCATCGGAGATAGTACTACCTTGTGTCACTCTAAGAGTTCTATGTATTCAGTTTATATATGCATTGCATTCATATATTTATATGTATATTGACCCCTGACCAGAAGGCGTTATATACGCGAGTATTTTATGTATATAGGGTATGGGGAAAAGGATAGGCATTATATACACATTACCACCTGATCAGCTGGTGCACCTTGATCATGATATATGGATCGAGCCGTACGTTCCTCGGCACTATTATATTATATATGGATCGAGCCATACATTCCTCGGCACTATTATATGATATATGGATCGGGCTAAACATTCCTCAGCACTATGACCTATATCTATACATGAGCATGATTATCATTGAGAGCATGCATATTATACGCCCACAGAGGCATTGTCAGATATAAAGATTTATGCAGATACTTTCAGATTCTCAGTCATACGGATGCATTCAGACAGTCAGTTGACTTTTGCGTTTCGGATTCCGTTCATGATTCTAATGTTCATGTTGATCTTATGCTTTACATACTTAGTATATTATCCGTACTGACTCCCCTAATGCTTGCGGGGCTGCGTTTATGCCCGCAGGTTCAGGTAGACAGGCAAGCGGTCTAGCTTAGTAGGACTTCTACCCAGCAGTGTTCAGTGTGCTCCACTTGAATCGGAGTTGCAGTTTGTTTTGGTATGCTATTCTTTTGAGATGTATATGTATATGGGTATGACGTGGCATGTCCCGTCCTTTCTGACTTTATTCCAGTAGAGGTCTGTAGACAATTGTATGTATCTAACAGATGATGTAGCCTTGTCAGCTTCTATTCTTTTGTGTACATTATATGTAGCGGCCTGGTCGGCTTGCACCGTTCTTTCAGTATATTTCTATATACATACATATTGTACAGAGTTCATGATGTCATGCTTTCATGGGTCAGTATTAGTTCAGTTTGAGCTATGTATGGGCCCTTCTTATCCAGATATGAGTATAAGGGTGTGTGGTCACTAGAGATCAGGCACTCGTCACGGCTCATAGTTTTGGGTCATGACAGAAGTGGTATCAGAGAAGTTTCATCTTAGGATTGTCTACAAACCGTGTCTAGTAGAGTCTTGTTTATGGGTGTGTTATGCACCACGCTTATAAACAAGAGGCTACAGGACATTTAGGATGATGTCATTCTTTCACTCTTAGATCGTGCGATAGAGCCATGTGTTAAGAGTTTGCCTTCTGATGATTTGTTCTGATTTTAGCGATGCCTCGCAAGAAATCTACAGCTGCCCAGAAGGGAAAGAAAGCTGCTGGTGAGTCCACTAGCCATACTCGGCAGGCTACTAGGGCTCGGGATAAGACTCTAAGTGAGAGCCCATCTCAGACTTCTCACACCCCGCCTCCAGCACCTGCCCCAGTTCCCCAGCCAGATGTACCGGGCCAGGATGTGCCGGATGTTGTACAGTTATTGACCAGATTGGTAGCCACTCCGGCTCAGCGGCAGGGAGCTGGTGTTAATCAGGTGGGCCGGGCTATAGTTCAAGGGTTGAGAGTTTTCTTGGGTTAGATCCTCCGAGTTTTCCGTCTTGAAGCAAAATATGGACCTCCATGATTTTATTGATGGTATGTAGAGGACCTTGAGGGTTATGCACGCGGATGAGGTTGAGTCGATAGAGTTAGCTTCGTATAGGCTTCGTGATATTGCGGTACAGTGGTATCAAGCATGGGAGCTATCTAGGGGAGAGAATTCCCCTCTAGCTGTCTGGCGAGAGTTTTCAGATGCTTTTATTCGCCATTATTTACTACCAGAAGTCCGACGGGCTCGAGCAAATAGGTTTTTCCATATTGAGCAGGGCAGTATGAGTGTTCAGGAGTATTGTGTGTACTTCGATTCTTTGGCCAGATATGCCCCAGCCATGATGGCTGAGATGGAGGACAGAGTTCATCATTTCGTGGCTGGTCTAGGGCCACATTTGATAGATGATTGTACGACTGCTACATTACAGCTGGGCGTGGATATCTCCCGGGTACAAGCATATGCACAGAATTTAGAGGACCTAAGCATCAACGGAGGACAGAGCGTGAGCGTGACCGGGGCTATGGTAAGAGGGATAGATCTTTAGATACCAGGGGTGAGTTCAGAGGAGGACAGAGACAGCAATATTCTCGGTATCCATTTCATTCAGCAGGGAGTGCACCTCCGCGGTTTTGCAGGTCCAAGATTTGATCGGTCTTCTTATTCCGGAACGGGTCAGAGTTCTAGGGCTTCAGGTTTTCAACATAGACCAGAGTCAGGCCAGATAAGCCTCCCTTTGCCACAGTGTGCCCAGTGTGGCAAATTATATGCAGGTCAGTGTCGACTGGGATCAGATGCTTGTTATGCTTGTGGCCAGCCAGGTCATAGGATACGGCGGTGTCCAATGAGCAAGAGTGGGAGTATGGTTCAGCCCACATAGTCTGTAGCTGGTTCTTCTTCTGCAGTATGCCCTTCAGGGCAAGTTTCTTAGATACCAGCAGGACGTGGTAGAGGGAGGAGCAGAGCATCTAGCTCGAGTGGGCCTCAGCACTGCGTTTATGCATTAGCCGGTACCTGATGTGGTCAGGTATATTATCAGTTTCCTCCTATGATGTATACGCACTGATTGATCCAGGTTCCACCTTATCATATGTTACTCCATTTATTGCTGGCAAGTTTGGGATACAGCCTGACTTGATTGAGCCGTTTGAGGTGTCGATGTCGGTTGGTGATCCAGTTATAGCTAGGCGAGTAATCAAGGCTGTGTTGTGATAGTTTGTAACTGATATACCCTAGCAGATTTAATTGAGTTAGACATGATTGATTTCGATATTATTATGGGCATGGACTGGTTGACTTCCTGTTATGCTAATGTTGATTGCAGAACAAACGTAGTTCAATTTCAGTTTCCTGGCAAGCCAGTCCTAGAGTTGAAGGGTAATGCTGCTTCGCCGAGGGGTAGGTTTATTTCCAACCTTAAGGCAAGAAAGATGATCAGAAAGGGGTATATTTAACACCTAGTTCGAGTCCAAGATGTTCAAGCAGAATCACCGACCCTTCAGTCTGTCCCTGTGGTCAATGAGTTTCCAGAGGTGTTTCTGGATAAACTTCCAGGCATTCCACCGGAGCAGGAGATTGATTTTGCTATCGATCTATTGCCAGATACCCAGCCAGTATCTATTCCTCCTTATAGAATGGCACCTACGGAGTTGAAAGAATTGAAGGAGCAATTGAGGGATTTACTCGAGAAGGGCTTTATTAGACCCAGTACATTGCCGTGGGGAGCGCTGGTATTATTTGTAAGAAAGAAAGATGGCTCTTTGCGAATGTATATTGATTATAGGCAATTAAATAAAGTGAAAGTAAAGAATAAGTATCCGCTCCCGAGGATTGATGATTTATTTGACCAGCAGCAGGGTGCCAAATATTTCTCGAAGATAGACTTGAGGTCAGGATATCATCAGGTTAGGGTAAAGGAGGAAGATATTCCTAAGACGGCATTCCGGACGAAATATAGGCACTACGAGTTCCATGGCATGTCATTCGGGTTAACTAATACTCCAGTTGTATTCATGGACATGATGAATCGTGTATTCAGACCCTTCCTAGATTTGTTTGTCATTGTATTTATAGATGATATTTTGGTTTATTCGTCGTCAGAGGTTGATCATGCGGAGCATCTATGTGCAATGCTTAGAGTCCTTCGAGATGAAGAGCTATATGCGAAGTTTTCCAAATGTGAGTTCTGGTTGAACTCTATGGCTTTCCTCGGCCACATTATTTCAGATGAAGGAATTAAAGTGGATACACAAAAGATTGAAGCTGTAAAGAATTGGCCAAGGCCTAGGACACCGACAGAGATACATAGTTTCTTGGGCCTAGCAGGATATTATAGAAGGTTTGTAGAAGGACTTTCTTCTCTTTCAGCCCCATTGACAAAGCTGACTCAGAAATCAGCTAAGTTCCAGTGAACGGATGCATATGAGCATAGTTTTCTGATATTGAAGGACAAGTTGACATCAGCACCCGTCTTGACTCTTCTAGAGGGGACAGAGGGTTATGTGATATATTGCGATGCCTCGGGTATTAGTTTGGGCTGTGTATTAATGCATCACAGCAAGGTTGTCGCTTATGCTTCAAGACAGCTGAAGCAAGGGTTATTGCTCAAGATACTGCGATGTCATCTTTTGTGGCTGAGATAAAGGAATGTCAGTTCGAGGATCTAGTGTTAGTTCATTATCGGGATACAACTCCTCAGAAAGAAAAGACATCTTTTGTGATTACAGGAGATGGAGTACTCAGGTATAGAGGTAGATTGTGCATTCCTAATGTTGCAGGGTTTCGTCAGCAGGTCATGGGGGAAGCTCATTATTCCCACTATTCTATTCATCCGGGCACAACAAAGATGTATCACAATCTCAAGGAAGTTTACTGGTGGGATGGTATGAAAAGAGAAATAGCAGAATTTGTCTCTCAATGTCTGAATTGTCAGCAAATTAAGGTAGAGCATCAGAAGCCCGAAGGTTTATTGTAGGCTATGGACATTCCGACATGGAAATGGGAGTTAATCAATATGGACTCAATATGGACTTCATTACGGGGTTGCCCCGTACTCAGCGGAAGTATGATTCAATATGGGTCATAGTCGATAGGCTTACAAAGTTAGCCTACTTCCTGCCTTCCAGAACTACTTATGCAGCTAAAGATTATGCGAAGCTTTATCTTAAGAAGATTGTACGACTTCATGGTGTTCCTACATCTATTATTTCAGATAGAGGAGCGCAATTTACAGCCAACTTCTAGAAATCTTTTCAGAATGGATTGGGGACTCAGGCGAGTCTTAGTACTGCATTTCATCCGCAGACATATGGACAAGCGGAGCGTACTATATAGACACTTGAGGACATCTTTGAGAGCTTGTGTGATTGACTTCCAAGGTAGCTGGGATGATCATTTACCTCTTATTGAGTTTTCATATAATAACAGTTACCATTCCAGCATTCAGATGGCTCCTTATGAAGCTTTATATGGGCGAAGATGTAGATCGCCTATAGGATGGTTTGATGTTAGAGAAAATTAGTCAGTTGGCCCAGATTTAATACAGCAAGCAGTTGACAAAGTAAAAGTAATCCAAGAAAGATTACTAACAGCACAGAGTCGACAGAAATCCTATGTAGATAATCGGCGACGCAAGTTAGAGTTTGAAGTAAGCGATTGGGTTTTTCTGAAGGTTTCGCCTATGAAAGAAGTGATGAGATTCGATAAGAAGGGTAAGTTGAGCCTGCGATACCTTGGGCCATATAGAATTATTCGTACTGTGGGTAAGGTGGCATATGAGTTGGAGCTACCTTCTAAGTTAGAGTATGTATTTCATATGTCTATGCTCTGTAAGTGTATAGGCGATCCTTCGAAGGTTGTACCGATAGATGATATCCAGGTGACTGAGCAGTTATCACATGAGGAAACTCCAGTGGCTATATTGGATAGACAGGTTCGTCGATTGCGAACTAAAGATGTGGCTTCTGTTAAAGTACTTTGGAGAAATAATAATGTTGAGGAAATGACTTGGGAAGCAGAAGAGAAAATGAAGGCAAAATATCCCTATTTATTCCCGTAATCTTAGGAGGCTTAGTCTGAGGCATCATCTCCTCCCGGTATTGGTTTCATTTATAGTTATTGTGATTGGTCCTGTGAGTCCATGGTGTTGTATATTTTAGCATATGGCACTGTGTGGCATTATTTTGGGTTCTTTGTGTACGGCTTGGATTGGTATATTTACAGGAGAGACTCTGTCGAAATTTTTATAGCCCATGACTTTTATGAACATTCGAGGACGAATGTTTCAAAAGGGGGGGGGGGGGGGGGAATGTTACACTTCCCGTTTTCGTCACAAGAAAGACTTTGGCTTAGTGGTAGGTTATACCCTTAGTATCGAAACCCGCACCCGAGTTTTTGAAATATTAAGTGCTTACCTTGCGTGTACAAAAGTATAAGTATGCATTTTTTGCAATACGATAGGATCAGAAGTGAAACGAATCGAATCGACGCGAACTAGGCGACTCAGGGAATTTAGGCCTTAGACCACATTGACGGTGCAAAGGGATGGCCCGTCAACATGTTGATGTTACACTTCGAAAATTTTTCCGTACTCGCGTGATGAGTAGAACGATGAAGAGCTTGATGTATGACGTGTTGTTAAGTCGGGAATGGCCAATTATGAATTTTTGTGGAAATAATAAAGTTGCGAAAATTTCCAGCCAGTGGTCGTATAGTGCACAATACGGCCCGTAAAGTGATTTACGGACCGTATAGTGCGATCGTCCTCAAGCGATCAAAAAAATCTCAAGTTTCTGTTAAGTGTTGAAATGGTTAAATACGACCCAGTATACGGCCCGTAAACTGGAGGACGGACCGTAAACCAGGTCGTAAACTGCCGTGTCCTTCAGCCAAACTTTCTGTTTTTCTTAAGCTTAAACACGTGCATGGAGGACGGACCGTAAACCAGAATACGGTCCGTAAACTGTGGTTTACGACCACTGTACAGCCGACGACTGTTCATTAAAAATCAGCTTTTGTGATTTATATAAGGGACCTCCTTTCATTTTATTTTCATTTCATCTCCCACCTTCTCCATTCAAGAAACCTCTAGAGTGTTCTAAACACTTCATCCATGAGAAAACAAGAGAAATCAAAGACCATCAACTAGAAATAGAGTGAAACAAGTGGAAGAAACTTCATCAAAGCTATTCAACCCAAGAAATTCCAAGAGAGAGAAAGTAGGGTTTTGGTGGAAGGGTGAATTGTTATCCAAGGCTTGTTCCTCCATCATCCAAGGTAAACGAGAGCATTAAAGGAGATCGAGCAAGCGATAGAATAAGCTAAACGACAAAGGTATGTAAGGCTAATCCTTTCCTTCTAAGGCATGAATCCATGTATGCATTTCCCCCTCTCCTATGAGAATCCTATCTCCAAGAAAGTCAAGAGTCCTCACTCATGAATAGCTATACGAGATAAGAGGTATGCTATGAGCATGAATACGATAATGATGATAGTAAGCTAAAGACTAGAGATGCTATGGTCTATGGTATAATGCTCCTATGACGCTAATAACGCTATATCTGTAATCTAATGGTATTGATCATTATGCCCACTCACCTCATGCTTGCTCCTTCAGGTGAGGCAATATACACATGAATGTCCCATAACGAAGTCGGGGTCCACGACCTTATGTCACCCCGATATAAATACAGATGTCTTGAGTTCAAATGTATGTGTTAAGGATATGCATAGTTATATGTGACGTAAGAATGCTAAAATATGATATGCTTATGATGCGGTTATGACACGATTAAAGATGAAAGGATAACATGTTCATGAAACAAATGATAGCGATGAACCTACGATAATGTATGATGACAAGTACATGAAGTATATGGTGTCTATGCATAAATGTATGTACTATGACGAGATGATGATGCATGAACGATATGAGACATATGTGATGTGATCGAGCCCTCGTGGCCGAATACGATATGCTGTCGAGCCTATGAGGCCGAATACGGATAACGATCAAATGTGTATAAATATATGCGGCATTATGATAAGTATATGTATGTGTTATGATGAATGCAAGATGATGACTAGATATGTTAAGGTCATGATGCCCTAGGTGATGTATATGTATATATGTATGTATCGAGCCCAGAAGGGCCGAGTACGTGTACCAACGAGTCTATCGAGCCCATGAGGGCCGAGTACGTATGCCGCTAAGCCCATCGAGCCCATGCGGGCCGAGTACGTATAATCCCATGCCTATCGAGCCCAAGAGGGCCGAGTACGTATGCAAAGGGTCTCATCGAGCCCAAGAGGGCCGAGTACATATACCAGTAATGCCATCGAGCCAAGAGGGCCGAGTACGTATGCTAGCGATCTTATCGAGCCCGAGAGGGGCCGAGTACGAATGATACTAATCTACATGAATATGAGTACGAATGGTACCGACCTATATGAATACGATTATGTTATATGTATGATTACGTCATATGCATCACGTCCCTGTGAGTACGAATGAGATAAGTATACAATATCTTTACGAGTACGCTTATGCTATGTACATGACAGTGATTAGAGTACGGATATGTTAATACCATGTAAGTGTCGAGTAAGGGCCATGTATATGCAAAGTACGTGGTACGAGCATGAGTATGACGGGGAGACTAGATACGAAAGGTAAGTAAGTAAAAGATATGAATGTATGTATACGAGTACGAAATAGAACATGGAACGTCCCTACGGAAAGCAGGTAAGTACTATGAAGAGAATGTTAATGTCTCCCATCTTATGTTATTTCATATATTACCGTTATGTTTCTCCATCATTACTGCTCATGCTTTACATACTCGGTACAATATTCGTACTGACGTCCTTTTCGGGACGCTGTGTTCATGCCCACAGGTAGACAGGGAGACGGTGCCGATTCACAGTAGCCATCAGCGGGGTTGCAGAAGCCCTCCTTTATTCCGGAGGTGCCATTTCGAGACATCATTTTGTGTACATGTATTTTGGGCACGGCGGGGTCCTGTCCCGTCCATATGTCTAGTATTCCAGTAGAGGCTCGTAGATACGTATGTGTGGGTAGTATAGTCCCATAGTCATTATGTAAATGGAAGCCTATGTATATTATTATTATTATCATTATTTTGATATCCCAAAGGGCCTACGTTATATAAGTAAATGTGTTCTATACGAAAGTCGTTTTCTATGATTATAGACGATAAGAGAAATGAATAAAAACAGGTTAAGCAATAGAATGAGGGGTGCTCGGTGGTCAGCCTCGTGTACCCGTCGCGGCCCGTAGGCCGGGTCGTGATAGTTGACGCTGGCATCCTTCACACTGTCAACTAGCAGCAGCCTCTGAATCTCAGCTGGTTAAGGGGACGGTGCAAGTCGATGGTCGTCGACGTGTCGACGGGACCGTCGACCTGCTCGTTGACCCACAACTACTAGGACTATTTTGTCCCACCTATAAATATGGAGACCTCACATTTTATTTCATTATTTCCCACTCCCCAACCAGAGCAAACCCTAGAATATTTCCCCTTTACAATTCCCATCATATTGGAGGAATTCTAGTAAGATCTGAGCCCCGTAAAACCAAGCTTGTAAATCAAAAGGTTGTTCCTACGGTTTCATATAAGTTGTGAAGCTTGGGAAGTTGGACTTGAAGTTGATCCCTAGAATCTTAGACCCCTCAAGGTATGTAATTGATTCCTACCTTTGTATTTAAGTTAATTACTAAGAGTTTTAGTGGTTTTAGGTATAAAGAAAACAGTTATGAAAGTGATGAGTTGATGAAGGGCAAGATGGTGATTAGGGGCTATTTGAATAGATGATTTAAAGTAGAATTGATTATATTGTGATATGTAGGGATTGATATTGTTATGGATAATGGTGCTTTCGATGTTTGGATTGGATTACAACTGAAGGGTTATTAAGTTTACAAAGGGGATGTCACCCGAATTGCGTAAAGTTGTACAATAGATTAAGGTTGGCATATAAGTATGTTCTAGTCTAATAATTGGTACTTGGTCTTGTGTGTAGATTTTTCAAGCTCGGTATAGTAGCATAGCTAGCCTAAAAAGTGGATAAGGTATATTAAGGCTACCCTTTCTTTCATTTTTGGCATGATCTTATGATGTGAACAAACAAGCGAGAAACGAGCTTCCATATTACTCTACTCTTAGAAGCACTAGAAGTACTTCAGTCTTTGATGTTCCTATACCCCGTTTATGAGGGTTCGTTCTTTTCATGGGTCTTGAGATTTTTTATGTTGATGATGTTAGCTCAAAAAATGTTCATCGGAGATAGTACTACTTTGTGTCACTCTAAGAGTTCTATGTATTCAGTTTATACATGCATTGCATTCATACATTTATATGTATATTGACCCCTGACGTAAGGCGTTATATACGCGAGTATTTTATGTATATAGGGTATGGGGAAAAGGATAGGCATATATACACATTACCACCTGATCAGCTGGTGCACCTTGATGATGATATATGGATCGGGCCGTACGTTCCTCGGCACTATTATATTATATATGGATCGAGCCATACGTTCCTCGGCACTATTATATGATATATAGATCGGGCTAAACATTCGTCAGCACTATGACCTATACCTATACATGAGCATGATTATAATTGAGAGCATGCATATTATATGCCCACAGAGGCATTGTCAGATATACAGATTTATGCAGATACTTTCAGATTCTCAGTTTTCGGATGCATTCAGATAGTCAGTTGACTTTTGCCTTTCGGATTCCGTTCATGATTCTTATGTTCATATTGATCTTATGCTTTACATACTCAGTACATTATCCGTACTGACTCCTCTATTGCTAGGGGGATGTGTCATGCCCGCAGGTTTAGGTAGACAGGAAGGCGGTCCAGCTTAGTAGGACCTTTACCCAGCAGTGGTCAGTGCGCTCCACTTGATCCAGAGTTGCAGTCTATTTTGGTATGCTATTCTTTTGAGATATATATGTATATGGGTATGATGAGGCCCTGTCCCGTCCTTTCTACAGCTTTATTCCAGCAGAGGTCTGTAGACAGTTATATGTATCTCGAGATGATGTAGCCTTGTCGGCTTCTATTCTTTTGTGTACAGTATATGTAACGGCCTAGTCGGCTTGCACCGTTCTTTTAGCATATATTTATATACATATAGATTGGACAGAGTTCATGATGTCATGCTTTCATGGGTCAGTATTAGTTTAGTTTAAGTTATATATGGGCCCTTGTTATCCAGAAATGAGTATAAGGGTGTGTGGTCACTAGAGATCAGGCACTCATCACGGCTCATCAGTTTGGGTCATGATAGGAGGAATGTTACACCCCGTACTTTCGGAGAAGCACTTATTAAATTCTAACATAAATATGTTGAACTATGACTAAGTAAAACAACTTTGGACTATAAGGAGCGAAGCATTATTGAATATATTTTATGAGTAAAGGATGCATATAAGGAATTCCGGAAGGTCCTATAAGGAAATGAGTGGAAGAAGTTGAGTTAGTATGACTTTGGAAAAAGATGAGCGCTACTTTGAACGACAAGAATGAGCCAACTTGGGGAAAGAATATCTTTTAGCATATGATGAGTTTTGAAGTGAAACAAAAGCCTAAATTGAATTTCATGAAGTCTAGTCTCCAACGCAATAAACTTCTCGTCGATACGACATCGGAGTAGAGAATTATGGACGTTACAAGTCAGGCTGGCAGAGCAGAAACGCGCAGCTACAGTGCGCGACACGCGCGCTACAGTACCCGAAACATTATAAAAGGGGTTTTACCCCTTATTTATTCATCCAAACACCCCTAAAACCTTCCCTAACCCCCTAGAACATTCTCCCAACTTCCTCCATAGAATTTTAGCCCAAATCAAGTGAAACCCTGGGATTTTAGGCTCGGGAAACGTATAAGGTCTTGTAGTTCTCGTTCTAAACAACGAATCTCGATGTATCAAAGGAGGCCGCCGAAGATAAATAAGATTTCAAGACCTACCAACCTTGATTGAGGTAAGGATAATCTTAACTATAGGTATTATGAATTGTACCATGGAAATTTAGTTGTTAAAGCTTCGTAAAGTCTAGTGATTAGTTGAGAAATTGGGGAAACATTGTATGGGATATTTTATTGAGAATATTGATATTGATGATGATGTTGTTGCTATTGTTGTTATTTTGTTGGTATTGTGATTTCGGGCTTGGGATATAAACAGGAGAGATGCAGCTCGAAATTTAGCTGATTCTAAGGGGATTTAATTTGAAAGCGTAAGATAATCATATGACAATGAGCCTAACAATAGTAGGAATGGTTTATATGTAGATTACGAGACTATGAATGATCTTATGCAGATTGCAAGACCGGAAATAGATTGGAGGGTCGAGAAGTAAGCTTCAGGTATGTTAAGGTTGTTCCTTCTTTTCTTGGCATGATTCCGTATGTGGTAAGAGCGTAACGAACCTTATAACTAAATATTTGTCAAAGTAGAGCTTGTCATATTGTGGCATAGTTTTCGAGTGTTATGTTGTTCTTTCTGAGGGGCCATATCCCCTCCCTATGTCCTTGAGTTTATAAAGAGACAAAAGAGACATGTTACAGTATCAGTGTTTTTCAGCATATGCATGATATACTGCATGATATACATATATATTTTTCTTTAGCCTGGCCACTTGGTCAGTAAGGCATTTTCTTTAGCCTGGCCACTTGGTCAGTGAGACGAAACCTACGGGTCGTGAGATAGATTGCACGGCCTATAGGTCGGTGTGATGCATTGCCCGGCCGACGGGTCGATGAGATTTTTTTCGGCTACTGCCCGGCCACTTAGTCGTGAGATATATAATATTATATTGCATTTCATATGAGACAAAGTCGTGTGAGATTTTTAGGGCATTCTTTGGCCTCCGCATTGTATTATTTTCGATTCGCTTTCGGTTATTCCATTTCCTTACATACTCGCACATTATTTCGCATACCGACGTCCCTTTGCTTGGGGGGCGCCGCGTTTATGCCCGCAGTTCGAGCGACAAACGATCTAGATCGGTAGGACTTCCGCTCATTTCGCAAGCACCAAGGCGCTCCATTTGCTTCGAGTCCGTAGTCCCTTTTGGTATGGTATTTTTGACACACACACACACACACACACACACACATATATATATATATATATATATATATATATATATATATATATATATATATATATATATATATATATATATGGGTATGATGGGGCCTTGTCCCGTACTTTCTGTACTCGTGTTCCCTAGTGGTCTTTGAACGCTTGTATGTTATGGGATGTTATATAGCCTTGTCGGCTCTTGTTTTTGCTGTACAGCATACATAACAGCCTCGTCGTCTTGCTCAGTTGTATATATATATTTTGGGTGTGTGTGTGCCCAGTTCAGACGAGACAGTCAGCATTTATATATATATATATATCCAGATTACGGCCTCACCGGCTTGTTGGTATTATCTGTGTGCAGGTATGCCTTATCAGAGTTTCAGATTTTGTAGCTCGTTCGTGCCTAGTTTGGCACCGAGTGCCGGTCACGCCGCTCCAGATTTAGGGCTTGACAATCTAGTTCTGAAGGCCGTCTTTGCAATGTCTTTCTCCCTAACTCTCACCTGATGATACCCGGATCTTAAATCTATTTTTGAGAACCATTTAGCACCCTGCAACTAGTCAAACAAATCATCAATTCTTGGGAGTAGATATTTATTCTTGATTGTCACCTTATTCAGCTTCCTGTAATCAATACACATTGGAAAGGAGCCATCTTTCTTTCTTACAAACAATACAGGTGCTCCCTACAGCGATGAACTAGGCCTAATAAAGCCTTTCTCAAGCAAATCCTTCAATTGCTCCTTCAAATTTCTTTTAACTTCTAGAGCCATTCTATAAGGAGGAATAGATATGGGCTTAGTATACTATAGCACATCAATAGCGAAATCAATCTCCCGCTCAGGTGGAAGGCCTGGAAGCTCATCCGAAAACTCATTCACCACAGGGACAGATTGGAGAGTTGGCGGTTTTGCTTCTATATTTTGAATCCGGACTAAATGATAAATATAATCTTTAGCAATCATCTTCCTTTCCTTGAGATAGGAAATAAACCTACCTCTCGGAGACGCTGTATTTCCCTTCCACTCTAAAACTGGTTCTCCCGGTAACTGGAAACGGACAAATTTTCTTCTACAATCAACATTGGCATAGCAAGAAGCCAACCAATCCAAACCTATAATGATATCAAAATCTACCATTTTCATCTCATTTAGATCGGCCATAGTACGAGGTCACAAATCGCAACCACACAATTTCTATATACCGGACTAGCTATCACCGGGTCTGATGGGTGTGGACACTTCAAAAGGCTTAATTGGCTCGGTTTCACCCCCAATATGATCAAAGAATATAAGGAGTAATATATGACAATGTAGATCCTAGATCAATCAATGCATACACATCATGAGAAGATACCTATAATATACCTGTGACAACATCGAGGGAGGACTCTAGCTCCTGCCGCCCAGCCAGTGCATAAATACGGAGCTGAGAACCACTCGAACTGGGCGCTCCTCTTTTTCCCCTACTTTGACCTACTGGTGTCTGTGATCCCTGCCCCGAAGGGCGTATAGATAATGAACCAGCTGCTGACCCTGTGGGCTGAACCGTACCCCTACTACCTCAGAACGGACACTCTCGCATAATATGGCCTGATTGGCCTCAAGCATAGCAAACACCCAAACCTAATCGGCGCTGTCCCCAATGTAGCTTACCGCACTGAGTGCATCATGTTAAAGGTGGTCTCATCTGGCTTGAATCACCCCTATACTGAGAACCCGAAGCTCTGAAACTGTGACCTGGTCCAGAGAGAATAAGGCGATTAAATCTCTGGCCCGCAAATCGTGGAGATGCACTAGTCGCTAAATGGCCTGGGTGTCTAGAATACTGTTGCCCCTGACCTCTTCTAAGCTCACTAACAGGACCTGAGGATCTGGTCCTCTTGTTATAACCCCTATCTTACTCAAGCTCATTCCCTCGCTATTGCTGTCGCTCTTCCAAATTCTGTGCATGGGCCTGAATGCGAGAAATATCTATACCATCCTGAAGTAAAGCCGTCAAACATTCATCCATCAAATATTGCCCTAAACCATTCACAAACCGATGCACACGATCTCCTATATCGGCTACCATGGCCGAAGCATACCTAGCCAAAGAATTGAAACGGAGGCTATACTCTAGGGCACTCATATTTCCCTATCTAATATTTAGGAACCTGTCAGCTCTAGCCCGTCGAACCTTTGGCGAAAAATAGTGTCAGAGGAAAGCATCCACAAACTTTTGCCATACTGGTGGGGGTGCATTGACTCCTCTAGAAGACATCCAAACCGTATACCAATGAACCGCAACATCCCATAATCTATAGGAGGCCAACTCTACCGACTCAACATCCGAAGCATGTATTATCTACAATGTTCTCAATATTCCATCTACAAAGCTCTACGGGTCCTCATCCGATTTTGACCCAAAGAATTCTGGAGGGTTCAAACTGATAAAATCACGGGCTCTAGCACTGACAGCTCTATCACTATGACCCGTACCTTGCCGGCGGGCACCGAGCGGTGACTAAGCGAGTCGGCAAACGGATGGCCTCTTTCACCTCTTGCCCGAGGCATCCGTGAGGAACCGGGGGTGCCGGAGCTAGAGCCGAGGCTCGCTCCACGCTCTCGAAGGTGCGGTGAGTGAGAGGACCGAGATAGAACCTCTTTGTGAGACTCACCCTCCTCTATATCTATCGGCAGCACCCGCTCAGTTCTCTTACCTGCCACTGTTTGCCCTTTTGGGCTGCTGTAGCTTTTCTCTTTACAGGCATCGCTGAAAACATAGCACACGGTTAAGAAAAGGGAAATTCTTATATCCTGGCTCTATCACACGATCTATGGTGAGGAAGAAGGTTATTCATTCCTAAAGGCCCGCAGCCTCCTATTTATGAGTGTGGCGTGCTTAACACCCATAAACAAGACTCTACTGGACACGGCTCGTAGACACACCTTAGGATGAACTCCTCTGATACCTCTTCTATCACGACCCAATCGGAGGGCCATGACGGGTACCCAGAGCTACCCTATTGAGTACCTCCTAATATATTTTCATAATCACATCTAGGTGAGCCACATGGCTATTTCATAATTACCATGAACTAAATAACACAAATTTCATCGAACGTAGGCGACTTTATAGAATCATCATTGAATATGCCCATATCTACCCAAGCCGACAAGGCTATCAAAATGATATACAAAATATGAGCCAACAAAGCTGAGAGATATCTAGTTATACACATCTGTCTACGAGCCTCTACAAAGAGTATGTAATATCATAAAGACGGGACAGGACCCCGCCATATCTATATATGTACACAAAAGAATACTACCAACTATTACGGCTCCGGATCAAAAGGAGCACCGCTATGCAATCATCGACGAAAGCGACCTAAGGTACGGTACGTCACCTTGTCTACTCGTGGGCATGAAACAAATGGGATCACAAATAAAAGAACGTCGATGCGAACAATGTGCGAGTATGTAAGGCATGAATAGTAACATGATAAAAGCATGAAGAATAACATAAGATAGAAGGACCATTTATACCTCTTGAGAAGTTCATCATGCTTACCTAATCTTTCTCAAAAGAAAACATTCCATACATATAATGATATCGTACCCGACCATATAGGTTCAGTGTCATCCATACCCAGCCATAACAAGGCTTGGTGTTGTCCGTACCTAACTGTAGTGGTGCGCGCGCAATAGATATCATACCCGGCTATACAAACTCGATATCATAAAATAGCTATTACACACATGAAATACATGAGTATCCGAAAGGAACATTATAAATCTATCGGGGTGACATTTAGTCGGTAAGCCCCCGATTTCTATTTTAGAATCACTATAGTCATCATCATCACTATGAAAAGCTTTATAAATAATATCTTAAGAATCTTGGTATTCATGAGCTTCTAACATTTTCTAGGAAGTAAAACATTATGAACATCATAGATGGATTCACGACGAGAAAATCATGCCTTTAGAAAGAAGGGTTAGCGTTACCTACCTTTACGTCTTCCTAACTATCTAACGTTCTCCTCCAAAGTCCGCAAAATCTACATTCAAGAGGATTCACACTAAGGTTAAGTCTTGAAAACACTTCTAAGTTCAAACTAGTTCAATTAATGAGCTTAACGAAATTTGGGCAGCATTTCCCCTATTTTGTCAACTTCCGCCATATTACAAATCAACTCCCAAACAATAATAATAACATTCAAAATATCATAACCAAGAAGTTATATTCAATTTAGTCTCGAATTTACCCAAAATACCCCGTTTAAGTTCATCTCATAGTCATCTTCTTCACTTCAACATTTATGACTTCTCCACTTTAATTCTTTTCCTTTCCAAGAGTTACTAAACCTTTATATCAACTCAATCATGTAAATAATAGGAAAATCATAACTTATTATAGAAGAACTTCACCTTCCCTAACTCCTTTCAAGACCAAGTTTATCACAACTTTGAAGAAAAGCAAGAACAATCACCTTTCATGGATTCTCTTTGGGTTTTGATGTTGATCTTCTCTCTTGATGATATGGAAAGGTTTGGAGTGTTATGGAACCTTCAAAAACTCTCAAGAACCTTCTTTTAATGTGGGGTAATAAGTATGGAAAGTTAATGTGAAGAATGGGGTCCTTTGGGGTTTAAAAAGGTGTCTAATTCGCCCCACCGCTCCGTGTTGCGATGAGTATGCGGCTCAGCATACTGAGTATGCGGCTGCATACCCCCTACACAACATGGGGGTGGTGTTGGAAAGAATTCTCACCCAAAATGGGTAGTTGGCGGCCAATATGCGGCCCAGCATACTGAGTATGCGGTCGCATATTGTTCCTTTTCCCCTGTTTCGTGAAAATGCGTTCTCTTCGATTCGTTTGACCTCCAATCCTTATGGAACCTTCTTGGAACTTGTGTAAAACTTCACTAACCATCTAAGGGGCCCTATAGATCCCCTCAAGGCATTAATAAACAATGTATAATTCAAATGATACGAAATCTTCCCAAAACATGACTCAAATTCCAATTCCTTTGACGAGCTTACTTCCACTAATTCATACGACTCCAAAACCTTAGGGTACACACTTAAAGTTATCAAATACCCTGCTTAACCTTATAAGGACCTTATATCCACTTTAGGCTTGCGTTAGTCTACTCATAATGCGAACGACACGAAATTTCCAAGATGTAACACATACATATATGCATACATATAATCATACCGACTCACAAGGCAACTCCAAATGTCGAGTGCAACAACACCGTCGCCGAGCCGGTATCCTACCGAGTGGGTCGTCAACCCGTATCTCAAGACCCGTAGGCATGAAATGCAACGCTCCCCCGTGCAAAATGTACCGAGTATGTAAGTGAGGAACAACATAATAAATAATGTACATGAGATAAAAAGAGAGTCAATGTACATTCAATATCGAGGGTATGACATAGGAACAACATATATACAATACAACCGGGGCTGCATCATCATCGAGATAAAAGATCAGTCAACCCGTACATCCGAATACCATCTATTGAGGGCGGGTGTCATATATATATATATATATATATATATATATATATATATATATATATATATATATATATATATATATATATATATATATATATATATATATATATATATATATATATATATATATATATATATATATATATATATATATATATATATATATATATATATATATATATATATATATATATATATATATATATATATATATATATATATATATATATATATATATATATATATATATATATATATATATATATATATATATATATATATATATATATATATATATATATATATATATATATATATATATATATATATATATATATATATATATATATATATATATATATATATATATATATATATATATATATATATATATATATATATATATATATATATATATATATAATATATATATATATATATATATATATATATATATATATATATATATATATATATATATATATATATATATATATATATATATATATATATATATATATATATATATATATATATATATATATATATATATATATATATATATATATATATATATATATATATATATATATATATATATATATATATATATATATATATATATATATATATATATATATATATATATATATATATATATATATATATATATATATATATATATATATATATATATATATATATATATATATATATATATATATATATATATATATATATATATATATATATATATATATATATATATATATATATATATATATATATATATATATATATATATATATATATATATATATATATATATATATATATATATATATATATATATATATATATATATATATATATAATGCTCCTTCTCAATCCACAACCAAGCTTCAACAACAAGAATCAATAAGCATAAGACATCAATAAATGTCGTAACATAGAGACAAGAAACATATTCTAACATTTCTATACAAGTCATGACTATCGTATTTCTGAATCTTATAAGCCTTAACAAGAAAACGGCCTACAACAAGTGAAATGATTCCGTCAACCATTTAAACTACATCCAAAAGACCACTTAAGGGTCATAAAACCCCAACAACAACAACAACCATTCAATACAAGCTTCTTCCGATTATCTTAGCAACCATATTGAGCGGCAAGTCGCTTTTATAAGTAACGGAACATAATTTGAATCCACCCTGGTTCTATAAATCAATCTACAACCTTCATAACATTATACTTATGTTTACCATATCCTTTGTAGCCCAAAACATCATAAAGATAATCTCTAAAACAGTCCATACATTTTAACTCTTCAACCTTCACTTCCAGTCCTAGTTTACATGTTTTCCTTCTTCATTTCAATTTAATTAATACATGAATAATTTTAACAAACAGCAGCAGCCTACAACATAATCATGTTATATTCCATAATTTCCAGCCATCACAAATTATATTTATCACCTCCAAACAAACTCTCCAACAAGAGACAAACTTACAATAAGATCAACTTCCAAGTATTGTATAAATATTTCTCCTTCTAGTTTACCATTTCTTCAACAAGCTTGACATGTAAATCAGCATAATAATACTACCAAAATCATAACCAAGTTATTTCCATGATTTCCATCCTTACAAGGTCATATATATAACTCCCAAACAAATTCAATAAAAGAAACAACATCCCATGTCATTTCAAGTAGAAATTTTTGCAATTTTTCACTAAAATAATCAATCAATACTTGAATAAGCTTAAGCACTAAAGCAATAAAATGTTATACTTACCTTGTACAGTAAATTTCAACTTGAAAATCCAGATTTGGTTCAGCTCATAACCACCTCTTGTTCACACCACAACACCATAGATGTATTATTCTTCACTATAACCAGCTTTGATGTTGAAAATAGATAATCACTGGCTTAACCTAAACCCTTATGGAATCAAGTAGGAAAAAAATTTAGAGAGAATGGAGATGAAGTTGTGGTTGAAAAATGAACAAAAACAAGCCCCCAAAACGCTTAAAAGAGGGCCAAAGTCGCCCACCGCAATAGTGGGTCCCAAAAACGGGCTACTCCGGCGTAGTCTCGTAAAAACGCGAATATCTCTCTACTCAGATGTCGCATTGAGGAACGGTTTAATATGTTGGAAACTAGACTCATAGATCTTAAATTTTCAGGTGGAAAACCCCATAACTCCAAGTATTTTGGGAGAAAAACTCGTTGACATTAAGCCCAAATTCTAGCAAAATTTATGAACGTAACTTGCGATACTTTTTGCCGACTTTTATTTACAACTTGGTTAAATTCAAAACTTAACATACGAATATTATATGAGATTCAAGCATCTTAAACATGACCTCCTTAGAATATTGGAGCACTTCTAGTTTAAACCCGAAAGTATGGGTTATAACACCTTTGATTCGTTTAACCCCGAAACCTTATGGTACATGCTTAACATTTGTTTAAAGTCTTTCTTAACCTTTATAAAGAGTTCCATGGCCCTCCGGCTTACATTAGCTTACTTATGACACAAGCAACGTGGAAATTTACAGGGTGTAACATTGTGCTCCACTATTTGTTTCATCATATCTCTAACCCGAGCAATACTTCCGCATCCTCCACTTCATTACTCCCCGTTAACATCACAAGCGGCAAGAGAATCATAATGTGGGCTCGAGGGATCGGGAATAAAGAGTTAGGACAATCATTCCAATGGCTATCTTGACCACTACATATATTACAAACATTCCACTCAAAGGATTGGGTAGAAAAGACAACCCATTCCAAAAGAAATATTATGACAAGATTTTCCACATGTGGGGTCCTCCACAAATCAAACAAGAATTACCTAAACAGAACAACCAATAGTAGACCAATTTTTATTCCAAGATGCCATGTCAAGAAAGATAACCAAAATATTAAATTAAAATTAAAAAATAAACTTGAATAGACAAAAGAAAGGTCTAATCTAGATAAAAAGTTAATTTCTCAAGTCCTCATAATGAGCCAAAAACTTGTATCTCCCAAACGTGCATGCAAGTATACACGGTCAGCATAAGTAATATAGGCTTAAAGTCCAGATATCGTACCCATGTGACATATGATTAACTATTTACTAAATTAAAATAATGCTAATTATCTAAACAAGAAATAAAATCCAAAGTTTTATTTACAAACTATCTAAAATAAAAGAAAAAGCAAATAATGAACTTCAACCAAGAAAGATAGGATTTTGATCGGAGAAGAGATAGATAACTAACAATCCAATTGAGTCTTCCAATCACACCTATTTTTTATTTCCTAGGTTACTAGTTAACGTGTTGTTAACTTTATGATATTCTTTCAAACTACTCACAAGCCTATGATGCTAATTTTTTAACGTCTATATTTCTATGATAGCAAGAAGTAACAAGAACGCATTTATATCTCCGTATCCAACAAAGTAGGCTAAAGGCTATATTTGGTATCCTCGCAGTGAAACGATTAAATCGAACAAACTCTATTTATTCTTATTAAGTACGTACTCCCTCAAGTCCAACTCATGCCCCCATAGGTAGTGTCTAACTCTTAGCCAAATAATCAAACAATTAAGCACAAGAATAAGCAGCAACCAAAAGATGGAAATTCTAATAGATATAAACAATAATCAAAACGTCAACTTTCATGTTCAGGTCAAAACCCTAGAACTAAAGCAGTTTAGCTCCACATAGACACAGAGAAAAAACAACAAATCATCCGAATTAAAAACGTAAGGGAAGAAAAGGTAAAAACCCGTAACTACGGCCTCCACGGCTACTCCAAGCTCTCTAGGTCCAAAGTTCTGAACTCCGAGTTTCAAGTTATCCAAAGTTCTCTAAGAATTTGGCTATTGAAATATTTATAAGTGTAGGAAAAATCAAACAAAATAAATGAGTTCAAAATGAAAAGGAATAATTTAAATTCCAAGTCATTTTCGCATTGCAAAGGTAAAGCAAGCAAATAGCTCAAGCGTTGGGATCGCTTATGAGAAAACAAATTAATCAAGCCAATAATCTTGTATGCTTATTTGCTGCCACGTAGAATGACTTAAAGCCCATTTGCATATTGTGACTTGAAATATTCTTCTACCCAATCAATGCCTCAATCATGATGTCCCTTTCTTGTCTCCTCTCTTTTCTTTTTTTTTTCTTTTTCCCACTTTTGCTCTATTTTTGCTCCAAATCTCTTCTCCAAGTTTGCAATTTTTTATTCCTACACAATAAAATATAATATTAGCACAAATATATAATTAATACTCAAAAGACGACTCGAAAGTACTAGAACGTGAGGCAAACAATGAGTAATATATATGCATTTTTGGCCGAACATCACAGTCGCATGTAGTTCTACTCAATCCTGTAGAAAAGGGCATCCCTTATGTAGGAATGCCTTTTTGCTTCCTATGTGTCCGACCGTCACAGGATTTTGAAATAAAAGCAAAGTGAACAAGCAAAATTTCAAACTCAATCTTATGGCCGAGTGTGGTGTGAGTGGCCCTCAAATCCCGTTTAGAAACATTGAATTCAGGGTTTCCTATCTCGACCGGCTACCTAAGACAAGTTCCACGTTTGCTCCGTATGTATCCGGATCTAACTGACGTCTCGCTCCTTTCTGGCCGGTCGCTAACCCGCTTCCATCTATTGGGTAGCATTGTGGTTAACCCTCTTAGTCCTTGTTTCATTTTTACCACCCTTGCTTGGCTTCGTAATCGTGCCTTCTTGGATTAAATTTGTGGTCGTAACCTTTTGGCACCCTTGAATTGAATGACCATCTTGGTTTCGTGTAATTGTCTAACCACCCTTGCGTGGCTTCGTCATTGTAACCTTTTTAGTTTGACCTTGTGGCCGATCCTTGGCATCGTTTATTGTCACCTTATTCCACCGTCTGTAATCTATACACATTCACAACTAGCCATCTTTTCAAATAACACTGGTTCTCCCCACAGCAACGTACTAGGCCTAATAAAGCCCTTCGAGTTTAATCTTTCAACCGGTCTTTTAGTTCCTTCAACCCGCAGTGGGGCCATCCTATAAGGAAGAATAGATATCTACGTATCTGGTAGTACATCGATAGCAAAGTCAATCTCCCGCTCTGGCGGGATGCCTGGAAGTTCGTTTGGAAATACATCTGGGAATTCATTAACCACTGGAATAGACGGAGGGTTAGTGGTTCTACTTCTTCATTATAGACTCGAACAATGTGATAAATACAACCCTTTGCAATCATCTTCCTTGCCTTGAGATAGGAAATAAAACTACCTCTCGGCAAAGCTGTATTACCTTTCTATTCTAGCACCGACTCTCCCGGAAACCGAAAGAACCATCTTTGCTCGTGATCGCATTAGCATAACAAGAAGCCAACCAGTGCATGCCCATAATAACATCAAAGTCTACCAGATCCAACTCGATCAAGTCTGCTACGGTATGATGATTACATATTATAACTACACAATTCCTATATACTCGTCTAGCTATCACCGGGACTCCAACAGTTGTAGACATCTCAAAAGGCCTAATCTTCTCGTGTCTATCCCAAACTTACTCTCGCAATATAATGAGTGACGTATGACAAAGTAGAACCCGGATCTATCAATGCATATACGTCGCGGGAGAAGACGATAGTATACCGTAACAACATCGGTGACGACTCAAGATCCTCGCCGACCAACCAATGCATAGATGCAGCTTTAGGACCACTCGAGCGACGCTCTACCTCGGCCTCTACCACACGGCCGTGTCCGAAAATCCCGCCTGGAGGCGTACAGATGCGACAAATTAGCGCATATCCCGTAGGCCGAACTGCACCTCTACCACCTATCGACGGATAATCTTACATAATATGGCTCCGAATAACCGCAAGTATAACACACATCCGAACCCGTACGACCGTCCGACGTGTAACTTACCACACCGAGTGCATCGTGGCGAGATGGTCTTATCTCGACGTAATCACCCCGAACCGGGAATCGAAAGCCCGGAACTCTAGCCGACCAATAAGTGGTTGATCAAACCTCGATCCTAGAAAATGTGAAGGCGCACTAGCCGCCGGATAGGTTGGACGCCTAGGAAACTGCTGTCTATGACTAGCCCGAAACTCGCCAAAGCAACCATAAGATCTAGCTCTCTTAAACTGGCCCAATCACACTTTCGATTAGCTCGTTACTGCTGCTTTTGCTCCTCTAGGCCCCGAGCATATGCCTAAATATGAGATATTCATACCTTCCCGCAAAGGAGGCCGCATACAATCATTAATCAAACGCGCCCAAGTCCAATCACAAATCGGTGTACCCGATCCTCCATCTCGCACAATCGTGGGGGCATACCCGGATAGTCTAAGCGTATACTATAATCCCGAACACTCATATTCCTGGCGAGATTTAGAAGTCTACCAACTCGAGCCCGTCGAGTTTTCGTCGAAAATTGTGTCGAGAAGGCCTAGAACTCTTGCCATATCATTAGAGGTGCATTAGTCCTCTGACAACTCCCGAGTCTCACACCACTACATGGCACAGAAGCCAACTCATCAATCAAGTGTCGAAGCATGCATTACCGTCAATGTCTTATGCATCCGATCTATAAAATTATATGAGTCCAATCACGGGTCCAAATTAATGAAGTCTCAAACCTTAGCACTAACATGCTCGTAAGCATAACCAAGATCTTACCTCGATGTCGGCCCGAGCGACCACTAACCGAGTCGAAACCGAATGGCATCTCGCATCTCCTCGGTCGTGTATCAGCAGAGGAACGGGGAGTGAGTAGGTGGCACTTTTCCGAGCTCCTCCGAAATGGAAGGGTTCCGAGAAGACCGAGATGGGGCCTCGCTTGGGACTCACCCGGCCCACATCTAAAGGTGGCACTCATCGGTACCTCACCTATCAAAGCCTTGTCTTTCTAGCTAGCTTAGCTTTCTCGCAGTCAACTTGTCACGACCCGACTAGCGGCCATGACGGCACGGGTAACCACCGAGCACTCGCTCATGCCTTTACCCATCGTACACATCAAGCGTTCACTCTTTAACCTTACACTCAAATCCTAGGAAAACCATTCTTCACCTTGAAACATAATTACTTTATATATATAAGCCCTTCAACTATCAAAATAATATACATACGATAAGGACATCGCGTCGTTCTACCCACAATGCGCATCTACGAGCCTCTACTAGAGTACTAGACATATGGACGGATATGACCCCGCGTGCAAAACGTATATATACACAAAAGAATAAGTGAATGGCACCTCCGGAACAAGGAGTGCTCTCGAAGTCGTTAATAGCTCCTACAAGTCCGGATCACCTCTATGTCTACCTGTGGGCATGAACACAGCGTCCAAAGAAAATGAACGTCAGTACGAACATTATACTGAGTATGTAAGGCATGAATGAAATGAACATAATAGAGAAATCATAGGACATAAGATTAAGATATAACCTCGCTTAACTTTTAAGAGTTGATACATTTCATACATATATCATATGTAATCATAGTACATGTGTCATCATAGCGCATACATCCTCATATCATATATATATCATCGTTAACCCGCGTCCGGTAACTATCATAAGCCGTCCACTAGCTGGTGTCATGCCCGCCCTCTAGGCTCGGGTAACCATAGACCCATCTTACCGACGACATGCCCGGCCATCTAGGCACGTGGAATCGTACGCACCCGCTCTGCTGACGTGCTCCGCCGTTTAGGCACGGTGGAATCGCATCATATACTCATCATAAACTTAACATCATTATACATCTCATAGGCATATCATGACCTTATCATAACTTAGCATCATTATACATTTATCATCAAAACATACATTAGAACTTGAAGGCAACTTCATGGCTTGTCGGGTGACATAAGGTCGTGAACCCCGATTACATTAGGAGTGATCACAATCATCATATCGCACGTCGAGGGGACTAACATTTTAAGTAGTGTAACAAGGAAATGCATCAATGGAACCACACTAGGATCATTAACCTCAGGACATCGTGCCTCACTTTAAGATTCTTTATACTTAACTCATCATCATCATTACCACGCTCGTATCGTATCCCCTTCCTTTATCATATGCGTATGTAGCTTTTATAGTCATGGACCTAATTCCGTTATTTAGGAAGATCATGGAAAAATAGGAAGATTCATGCCTTAGAAGGAAAAGATTAGCCTTACATACCTTTTCCTTTAGCTATTCTATCCTTGATCATTCTCCTTCAATGCTCACGTTTTTCCTTCAAGAGAGTTCGTATTAACATTAGATAAGCTAAGTTATAAGAACGTGCTTACTAAAGCTAGAGAAAATCAGCGATTTTCTTTGTTTATACAACTTTCTCATATCACATATCAACTCCCAAACATCCATAATGACATTCACAATATTATAAGCAACAATCATCATTCATCTACATTATCCACCTTTCACAATTTCACTTCAATTCCCCTACCATCATAGTTTACTTTT
>NW_026727643.1:0-31971 GCF_029784015.1 Lycium ferocissimum
TTGCATAGTCTTCCGCCGAATACGTCGTTCGACCGCGAAAGTGAGCAAGACTTCGCGAGCCTATCCACTATCACCCATATAGAGCAGTTGTATTTGCGCGGGAACGAGGCAAGCCGACAATGAAATCCATATTAATCGCCTCCCATTTCCAGGTGGGGATCTCGATAGCTTGCAGTAATCCTCCGGGCTTCTGATGCTCTATTTTAACTTGTTGACAATTTGGACATTGGGCAACAAACTCCGCTATGTCTTTTTTCATGCCATCCCACCAATATAAGCATCTAAGGTCATGGTACATCTTTGTTGCCCCCGGATGCACAGAATATCGAGCATGATGTGCCTCACCCATGACCTGTCGTCGTAGCCCAGCAACATTAGGCACGCATAATCTTCCTCTATACCATAGCACTCCGTTGGGTGTCACCTCAAATGGGGTCTTCTCCTGTTCAAGAGCTGTATCTCTATACTGTGCCAGAACCGGATCCTCGTACTGACATCTCTTTACCTCTTCTATAATAGAGGACTCAGCAACTCCCCTGAGAGAAACTCCACTATTGTTATATCCCGCATTTCATGCATTCGGATAATTCGAGAAAGTCATGGCAAGATAAGGACAAGGTCATTTTCAAGAATTATTTTAATGTACGAGCTGTCGTGAATATTATTTATGACTATTATAAGTATGGAAATATTGTGAATGGTTAAGAGCAGGAAGAGAAATTCGCAAAATGGGCCGTGGAAATAATGCGGAAGGTTAGGGACAAAATCGTAATATTGAAAAAGTCGAGGGCAAAATGGGAATTTCACCCAAGTTTCATGAAAATTCCATAAAAGGCCATATTGTCCATGTGAAGAAAAAGGATGGCAAATAAGTCATCTTTGCCATGAGTTGAAGAAATTTCTAGAAAAAAGAAGAAAGAAAATAAAAACAAGATAGGTACGTGCTATGCACATGACCTTTTAAAATATATATATGTGTACAAGATGACAATTAAGTCATCTTTACCATGTGGAGCCTTAGAAATTTCAAGAGAGTGGGAGAAAATTCAAGAATGGCCATTCGGCCATGTTGGAGAAAAACAAAGCCGAGAGAGAGAGGAAGAGAACCAAGGGATATTGGCCATGAAAAATTCCTTTCTTCTAGACTTCTTACCAATTGGAAGGTCCCCGTTAACATGGAGGGGTCGTTGGAGCAAGTAAATCATTCGTTGATGTTATATGAGAGGCTTGGCCGAGTGGTGAAGCTACATGGAGAAGGTATGGTTCAATCTTTGTTCTTATGTGTTGTACATGGTTCGTAAATATTGTAGTGTGTGAAAATGAATGGAAAACATGGAAATATAAGATGTAGAAGTTGAGCCGTGGGTGTGGACATTTGGCCGTGCATGTGTATTGTATGCTATAAGTAATGAATTCATTGTATTTAGCTTGTTGTGTGTGGTTATAATGTATTGAAATGGACGGAAATCATGAAATCTTGAAGGTTGGGATGTTGTAGTGGTGGCCGTGAACTAGGGGCTGTTTGGTATGCAAGAATGAAGTAATGTTATTTAGTAGTTTAATTGTCGTCGTTGTGAATTTTATGACGTAAAAATGAAGTTTAATGGCCAAGTTGAGGTTGTGGTTGTTGTGGGCTGTTTTGAAGGTTAAAATGATTTTAATATGCTCTTTCAAAATTGTGAAGATCATGTTGTAATGTAAAGGATTGTGGAGGTAGTTTGTGAATTTGGAAGGTAGAGATGTTCTTAAATCGTATTTGAATGGCCGCGGGATGATATTTGAACGTATGATCATAGGTGTTAGTATGAGCACATGTGGTTTACTTGAATGCATGAATATTGTTAACTTATGTAGTAAGGAGTTGTTAATGCTAGAATAGTATTGGTATTGTTGATGGTTTGGCCGGGTTGAATTCCCTTTCGTTGATGTTGATTTGGTCGAGCCATATTCTCGGGACGGTGTATTTACAGAGGAGATGCGCCCAAATTTTTGTAGGCAAGTAAAGGATGGAAGATTTGAGAGCAAAAAGTCTATTATTGACGATTGGTAAACATGACCATTTGCAAATTCCGGGCGAAACGGATTCGAGATCGGACGAGCATAAGGCGTCCGAAAGGTATGTAAGGCTTACCCTTTCTTTCTTTTGGCATGTCCTAGATATACTAGGCTTGAATTTGGACCTTGGGGACAACTCTACTCTTCGAAATCCATGTCCGAAATTGCCCCTTTTTCTTTCAGTAGAATTGAATCATTTATGTTACTAATGGTTTGAAAATTTGTCTAAGTACCTAGAACTTGCGTAAATGGGACCAGGCCGCCTTAAGACTATTATGGACGATATTATGAAGTATAAAATACGTAAATTGGGTATGTCACCTCGTTGACCCGAAGTGGGCCCACAATTCCCGAAACCTATATATATTGTTCTGTTTGCCCTACTTCCGTACGACAAGTACTGAAAACCTCTGACTAATGCTCCGAGTTTGTTATAAGCACTTGGTAATTCAAAGTGAGTATTCTGGTTTGGCTATGCTGATATAAACGCTCTGGTATGAATAATCCGACTTGAATATTCTGACATAAGCATTCCGATGTAAATGTTCTGGTATAAGTATTCGGATATAAGTATTTAAAGGCAAATACTCTGGTATATGTATATACGTTCTGTCATAAGTACTCCGATCTAAGTATTCTGCTATAACTATTTGGGTATGAATCTGTTGACCCGAGTATTCTAATACGGGTGTCTCTATAAGTCTTAATGTCATTCACGTACGATCTCGGATCGCCTAAAAGTCCGAAGAGGTCTCTGCACTTCAAAATGCTCATAACTTTCTGATACCAACTCGAAAGCATCCTAACTTGTTCCTCCGATGTCGGTAAGTATACGTAATCATCGAGTCCGGATTTGTGTGCATATGGTTTCTCACGACTCTGCTCGTGCAAAGCTCAATGTATCTGTTCACTGAGTCCCGGGCCAGGGCATGTTATGTTCTCGTGCGTACTCTATGGTATGACTCTGATTCACTAAGTCCCAGGCCAGGACATGTTATCGTGCACTTCTCTGCATTATTCACCGAGTCCCTCGTACTTGCGGGCCGGGACACGTTATCTGTATGTATTTATGATCTGATGGTACGGGGATGGTGGCCAGGATGGCATATTATGATTATTCACCGAGACCCGCAGTAGAGGGCCGGGACACGTTATGTATACTTGGCACATGATTCTGATATGCATGATTCTACTTTACCGAGTCCCTCCTCAGAGGGCCGGGACACGTTATATGCATCTGTGATCCATGACTTTGACATACATTTATGAGTCTATCCACCGAGTCCCCGCGTGAGGGCCGGGACATGTTACTCCGACACATCTCCGTACGTCCGACTCGAGTATGAATCGTCCGACATATCTCCGTACATCCGACTCGAACACGAATCGTTCGATATACCGTACGTCCGCGTCCGATATACGATATCGTCCGAGCATTCTCGTACGTTCGTATTCCGCCCGATACATGATCTCGTCCGAACATTCTCGTACGTTCGCACCTCTTCGACATGCGGTCTGTGATGGTAAAGTACGCATTTTAGTATTCTGGTTGACCTTCTTACTTTCTGTACCTTTTCTGACGTTTGAGACAGGTGTGTATGGACTATGTCTGAACGGTAAGCGTCTGGTATTCTGAGTAATGCATTTACCGGTTATTTCGTCTGCTCGCTATGGTTCTCGCATTGCATGCCTTACATACTCGCACATTTCCCGTACCGACCCCCGTCTTCGGGGCCGCGTTTCATGCCGCGTGTGTACCCCGTGACGAGCCGAAGTTATTACGAAGATGTTCCACGGGAGATGGCAAGCTCTACTTTCCCGCCAAGTCGCAGTTTGTCCGTCATGAGTTCGGATCCGTGTTAGAGACTTTGCGTACAAATCGTCGTGGTATGATATGTCACTGTCCGTCGTTCCATCACCGACATGTCGCTTTGTGTTATGTACTAAATTTTGTATAATTACAGATTCTGTCAATTTGTAAGCTTCATTATGTATTTCATGATTGTTCGATTTAGAGATTGAAAAAAAAAGGGTTTATGTGCGTAGTAGGATTCTGTGGGTTCGCTCGGCTCCGGATGTGGGGTCGGGTGCCCATCACACCCCTGTAAGTTCGGGGTGTGACAACTATCTCCAGAACTAGCCAAACGGACTCCAAGGCTGGCTAGTTGGTAAATCTCACGAACCATCTCCCTGCTTCCTGGTTGTACATCTGCCAAGCTACCCATGGATTTACGGCTAAGAGCATCCGCTACCACATTCGCTTTCCCTGGATGGTATAGGATATCAACGTCATAATCCTTTAACAGCTCTAGCCACCGTCTTTGGCGCAAGTTCAGCTCCTTCTGTTTGAAGATATATTGTAGGCTCTTATGATCTGTATAAATGTCCACATGGACACCGTATAAGTAATGTCTCCATATCTTTAATGCGTGAATAATCGCCAATTCTAAGTCATGGGTTGGATAATTCTTCTCGTGTTTGCGTAACTGCCGTGAGGCATAGGCAATCACTTTGCCATGCTGCATCAACACGCAACCTAGTCCGATACCTGAAGCATCACAATAAATTACCAAGCCCTCCGATCCTTCGGGGAGTGTCGGACCGGGAGCCGAAGTCAACCTATTTTTCAATTCCCGAAAGCCGCGCTCACACGCGTCCGTCCACCGAAACTTAACCGCCTTCTCCGGGCCGCCCGTTAATGGTGCTGCGATGGAAGAAAATCCTTCTACAAACCTTCTATAGTAACCGGCCAAACCCAGGAAACTACGAACCTCTGTAGGCGTTTTTGGCCTTGGCCAATTCTTCATAACTTCAATCTTCTGTGTATCTACCCGAATACCATCAGCGAAAATGATGTGGCCCAGAAAAGTCACCGAACTCAGCCAAAATTCACATTTTGAAAATTTGGCATATAACTTACGAGCTCGAAGGGTTCCAAGAACAGTACGCAAGTGGTCTGCATGTTCCGCTTCTGATCGGGAATACACCAAAATGTCGTCAATGAACACGATCACGAATAAATCCAGGAAAGGCCTGAATACATTATTCATCAGATTCATGAATATCGCCGGAGCGTTGGTCAGGCCAAACGACATTACCCGAAACTCGTAGTGGCCGTATCTCGTTCTGAAAGCCGTCTTGGGAATGTCCTCCTCTTTAACCCTCACTTGATGGTACCCTGATCTCAGATCTATCTTCGAGAACCACTTGGCACCCTGTAGTTGGTCAAACAAATCGTCGATCCTTGGGAGGGGGTACTTATTCTTTATGGTCACCTTGTTCAATTGCCTGTAATCGATACACATTCTTAAGGAGCCATCTTTCTTTCTCACGAATAACACAAAAAGCTCCCCATGGCGACGAGCTCCGCCTAATAAAGCCTTTTTCGGCAAATCCTTCAACTCGCTCTTTTAACTCCTTCGCTCGTAGGCCATTCGATACGGGGGGGATTGATATGGGCTTAGTATCAAGTAGCACATCAACAAGGAACCCAATCTCCCACTCGCGTAACCCCGGAAGCTCGTCCGGGAACACGTCCGGGAATTCATTCACCACAGGGACGATATTGAAGGGTTGGTGGTTCCGCTTCTACGTCTTGAACCCGAACCAAATGATAAATGTAGCCCTTGGAAATCATCTTTCTTGCTTTGCAAAAGAGGAGATAAATTGACCCCTCAGAGACGCCGTATTGCCCTTCCATTCTAATACTAGTTCCCCTGGGAACTGGAATCGATCGCCTTTGTCCTACAATCAACGTTAGCGTAACAGGAGGCTAGCCAATCCATTCCCATAATGACATCAAAATCTAGCATCTCTAACTCATGTAAATCAGCAGTAGTACGACGATCACAAACCGTGATCACACAATCCCTATATACCCGTCCGACTAGCACTGGGTCTCCTACAGGTGTAGCCACCTCAAAAGGTATAACTGGTTCCGGTTTCATCCCAACACGGTTAGCAACATAGGGAGTGATATACGACAGAGTAGAACCTGGATCAATCAACGCATATACATCATAGGAGAATACTGACAGAGATACCTGTGACCACGTCTGGGGAAGATTCACGATCCTGCCGTCCCGCCAGTGCGTATATACGGTCGGGGATCGCCGAACCGGGTGTTCCACCTCTCTCGCCACGCCCGTCGGAGCCTGGGATGCTTGTCCAGGAGGGCGCACGGACGATGATGAACCAATCGCCGATCCGGCGGCCTGAGCTCTGTCTCCTTCATACCTCAGCGGACAATCCCGCATCAAATGGCCAACTTGGCCACAAGTAAAACAGGCACCTGTATCTGCGCGACACTGTCCAGAGTGTGGTCTGCCACACCGAGTACACCGTGGTAGGGGTGGCCTCGTCCTACTAGAATCAGCTCTATACTGGGGCCCTGAAGCCCTTGAACTCTGGCCTGGTCCTGAATAGGGAGGACGGTCGGATCTTTTACCCGTAAATCGAGGAGGTGCGCCGGCTACTGATTGGTCTGAATGCCTGGAATATTGCTGTGTCTGCCCTCCTCTATACTCACTGCTAGCTCCGGAAGATCTGGCCCTTTTTCTGCGCCCCTCCGGCCGTGCAACGTTCACCCTCCGCGGCCGCCGCCTTTCTTCCGTGTTTTGGGCATGGGCCCGAATACGAGCGATATCCATCCCATCCCGGGAGTGAAGCCATCGTACAATCTTTAACTATATGTGGCCCCAACCCACTCACAAATTGATGCACACGGTCTCCCATATCGGCTACCATGGCCGAGGCATACCTGGCCAAAGAATTAAATCGGAGGTCGTACTCCCGAGCGCTCATATTACCTTGCTTAAGATTCAAGAACCGATCGATCGGGCCCGTCGTACCTCCCCGTGGTAAATAATGTCGCAGGAATGCCTCGGTGAACTCTTGCCAACCTGGAGGAGGTGCATTGGCTCCCCTCGAAGATATCCAAGCATTATACCACTGGACGGCTACATCCCGCAACCTATACGAAGCCAACTCTACTGACTCCGTATCCGACGCATGTATTATCTGCAGCGTCCTCAGCATCTCGTCTATGAAGCCTTGCGGGTCCTCATTGGGTTTTGAACCATAAAACTCTGGAGGATTCAGGCTGATGAAATCGCGGGCTCTCGCACTCACTGCCCTGTCACCTTGGCCCGGACCTTGCCGCTGAGCTTGCGCGGCAACCAATTGGGTCAGCAACTGAATAGCATCTGCCACCTGCTGGCCCTGGACTGCTGGCGGTGGAACTGGTGGTACTGGGGCTGGAGCTGAAACTCTTTCCTGCTCTGCTGACACTGGTGGAGCATGAGAAGTCTGAGAAAGGGCTTCGTTATGAGACGCGCCCTCTTCTGCCTCCACCGGTGGCTCAACTCTTCTCCCAGCCGCCGTCTTGGCCTTGCCCTTTTGGGTCGCCGTAGCTTTTCTCTTCACAGCATTGTCGAAATCATAGCAAACGATTAGAGAAGACCAAGGAATCCTGGTAACATAGCTCTATCGCACGATCTAGAGTGCAAAGAAGGTCAGTTATTCCTAAATGCCCTACAACCTCCTATTTATAAGTGTGGCGCGCTTCACACCCATAAACAGGACTCTACCGGACACGGCTCGTAGACAACCCCTAGGACGAACTGCTCTGATACCACTTTTGTCACGACCCCACCAGAGGCCGTGACGGGTGCCCGGTAATATCATACCGGCACCTCTTATCATGTAATCTATTCGCATTACTGAGAGGCCCATATGAACAATACAATCATATCTTACTCCACATAATCATTAATAACATACTCGTGAACGAGTGTCAGTAGGCTTTACCAACAAAAATTATACAACCATAAGGCGAGCAGGACTATAAAACATTTGACTGTACACGTTTGTCTACGAGCCTCTAAATAAGATACATATGTTCACAAGTCGGGGCCGGATTCCACCGTGCCCAAATCGTACACAAGTAGTACCGAACTGAAGCTCCGGAACAACTGGAGCGCTTCCAATATGCTGCTGGTGGAGCCCCCTAGGGATCAGATGCGTCTACCTGTCTACCTGCGGGCATGAACGCAGCGTCCACAAGAAGGGACGTCAGTACGAGCAATGTACTGAGTATGTAAGGCATGAGTAACAACATATGGAAGGATATAAAGCATGAATAGTAACAAAACGAAAACATAGGACATATCATATCATGGGTTAAAGAGCAGCCTGTGCATCTGAGTGCCTTTAGGCGGGTATCATGCAGGCTTAGTGCTGCGGAACGTGCAGCCCGATCCATATAATACATTGCTACGGAACGTGCAGCCCGATCCATATAATACATTGCTGCGGAACGTGCAGCCCGATCCATATATATAATATAATAGTGCCGAGGAACGTACGGCCCGATCCATATATAATATAATAGTGCCGAGGAACGTACGGCCCGATCCATATCCACATATCCCGCGTCCGGGCATCCCGCGTCCGGGACGGTATCATGTCATATCCTACCAACTGATCAGGTGGTTACGCGTATATAACGCTCTCGCCCTTTTCCATTTTCCCATATGCATAAGTGGAATTATGGAAACTAATATTTCATGAAATATGGGACCAAAAATGAATTATGGAAAGTTGAACATTTCATGAAAATTTGGGGCCAAAATGTGAGTTTTGAAAACTAGAAAATTCATGAAAATTTATGCCATGTGGCCGGCCACATGTGATGTGGGCCATGGCCACATGGAAGTTAAATATATGGGAATTGGATGACCAAGTTCATCATTTTCAATTTCTCACTCTAGAAATTTCAAGAAAAATGAAGAGAAAAAAAGAAGGAGAGGAACGGCCAAGAAGGGGCTGGCCGAACCAGCCCCATGAAAAATTTTCCAAGAAAAATTTGTTTCTTCTAGCTTTCATATCAATTGGAAGGTCCTCGTCGACGTGGAGTAGTTGATGGAACAAGAAAACCGCTTGTTGTCGCGATTTGCCAATTCTAGCCGAGGAAGAAGTTAAGTGGAAGGTAAGATTTAATCATCTCTATATGTTTGATAGGTGTTTGTGTATGTTGTGATGTGAAAAAATGAATGAAAACTCATGAAATATGATAAGTTGAAGTTGTAGCCGTGTATGTGTGTCTAACCGTGTGCATGTAGTGGTGTGTTGGAGTAGTGAATTAATTGTATATAGCTTGTTTGGGTGTTATTGTAATGTGTGAAAATGGATGAAAATCATGGAAGGTGTGGATTGGTGGGAGGTGGCCGAATATGGTCTACCTTGTATGGTTAAGAACAAATTAATTCTAGTTAGTATTTTAGTTGTCGTCGATGTGAATTCTATGATGTAAAATGAAGTGTTAATGATTCAAGTTAAGGTTATGAGTGGGTGGGCTGATTTGGAGCTTAATGTGATTTCAATATGTTTCTTGAATTTATGGAAATAATGTTGCTAGCATATGTAATTGTTGATAGAGTTTATGGATTGGAAGGAAGAAAATGTATTGTTGTTGTTCTTATGGAAATTTGAGGTTTCGGGTTTTATTGTATAGTGGATGGGCTGATTTGAATGCATTGTGAATTGTTCGAAGCGTTCTTGAATTTTGTTAAGTGATCTTGAGTTAGTTTTGAATATGCGAGCAATGATGTCGGCTTGAAAGTATGTAGTTGAAATTATATAAGAGAATGTCTTCGAATTATGTGTAAAGGAATTATTGATGATAGAATGTGTCTGAAATTATTTATTGATGTTGTTGGAATGGTTGTTGGTATTGTTGTTGATAATATTGGCCGAGTTGAATTCTCGGGGTGTTGGATTTATAGGGGAAGTCTTTGTCAAATTTTTTGTAGATAAAGTATTAATTTGGAATTGGATTCTTAAGTGTTATGGCTAATGGTTGATGCCTAATGACGTTATTGTAGATCGTGAGAAGTCGAGACGTAAGTTCGGAGTAGCTTAGGAAGCGGCTAAGGTATGTAGAGCTTACCTATCTTTCTTTGGCATGTCTTAGTTGAAAGTAAGTTATGACACGAATTACGAGGTAACTCTATTCTGGTGATCCGAGCATGTTTATGTTCCTTATTTGTTTCTTGATATTCATGTTCTTAATGTAGTCAAATTATGGTCTGTATGTTTTTCACATGAATGGATTTCAAAGATTGCATGAAAGTTGTTTTCAAAAAGAGTTTGTTTCTTAAACGATTCCGAAACTACGAACGTCCGTAACTTTCACAGAAAGGCTCGGATCGCTTCGATATGTTTGTGGTAAGTCCTAAAGTAAATAAGGTTCGTGACTTTCCGAGGCGGACTCGGATTAGTTTGACGTACGACTATGATCTCTATGGTTCTTTAATATGTTTATAATATTTGATATGTTTCCGAGTAATGTCCGAAAGGTTTTTGATATAACTATTGTCCCGATTTTTGAATGGCGATTCGTTCAGCTTACTTCATTGAGTCTTCGAAAATGTTTTATGTGCATATAGTTTCTCACTACTCTGCTCGTGCCAAGCTCAAGGCATCCTTCACTGAGACCCGGGCCAGGACACGCATTCGTGCACATTCCATTGCATTATTCACCGAGTCCCTCACTAGAGGGCCGGGACACGCTATATATATATATATATGATGATGTGATGAGATGGGGATGGAGGCCAGGATGGCATACCGAGTCCCTTGCTAGCGGGGCCGGGACACGCTATTCACCGAGTCCCTCACTAGAGGGCCGGGTACGGTATATGTATATATATGTATATGCATGCATGATCATGATATGATTTTATTTACCGAGTCCCTCACGGGAGGGCCGGGACACGCTATATGTATACATGATGATTATATGATTTTGATATGCATGATAAATGTTTTCAAAGGCAAGTCTTATGATTTTCTGTACTCTTTACTTGAGTATGATCCCGCTTACTACATTTCATGACTTACATACTCAGTACATATTCCGTACTGACCCTCTTTCTTCGGGGGCTGCGTTTCATGCCGCGCAGGTACACCCAGATGAGCTGAGGATATTATTAAAAGATGTTCCAGCGGGATTGGCGAGCTCCAGTTCCTTCGGAGTGCTGCCGAGTCAAAGCATTATGTTATGACAGTTTGTTCCGAGTTAGAGACTTTGCAGACAGTGTCGTGGGTATAAGATGTCACTTATGTAAGCGGCTATGTAATCCGATGTACTGTTACGCATTGTATTAAAAGTTTTATATGTTTCAGATTATTTTTTATTCGAGAAAGGTAAAAAGTATATTATTCTTCGGAAAACTTTCGTTATGTATTTGTGTCATAATTGAAAGCCGGTGTGCTTATGAGTATTATGTGAGTCAGCGAGTTCGCTCGGCCCTAAATAAGGGTCGGGTGACCATCACGCCCTAATAGAAATTAGGGTGTGACACTACTCCTCCTCCATCTCCCGTCGCTCCTTTCACGATCCAAGTTTAGGTCACGATATGACAACCAAAAATCCACTACCTTGGATGTACCATCAATGATAAAACCAATAGAAACATCATGAGTATCTCATCAAAAACTAATATCTCAAAACAAAGAAAGTCTAAAATCGAAATATAACAAAAAATAATATCTCAAAACAAAGGAAATCTAAACTAGAAATACAATTACTGAAAAATGATATTACAAAATCTGAATATACAATTATCAATGAGAATCTAAAATGAAATATATACATAAGTCAGAAATATATAATGTGAAAAGAAATAAACTACATGGATAGAATAGAATCTGCTTCATGAACTAATTATGAAAATGCTCACATCTACTGGAATCTCCACACACCTCGAACAAGATTAACAAGAGCTAGCAACACTAGTGTATGGATCTGAATAGAGCAATGAGTGAAATTTTGGAGCCTAATCCTGTGAGATCATTGACCCCACTCTTCTGTCTTACCCCTCGAAGCAAGTCTTCTAATATAATGCATATAATAAAAACAAATTATATATAACTGGTACAGATATGAAATAACAGGCACCAGTCAAACCACATCAATTATCCAACCATGATTTCTTGTGGGTTATGACTACTAGACCGACCAATCCAATTCAAAGGTCCTTGCGGTTATCAAGTAATCGACTAGACCAAACTATATGGGCCTTACAGATACTTGGGATCCGTTAGACCTAAATTTATGGGCTCTCATGGCTTTTGGAATTCGATATAGAACTATATGATATCGATATCAACTCAACATTTAAATATTCAATTTGCATGAACTAAAGTTAAACGACCCGTACTTAGAAGTCTCCTTGTTGCATTCTTTTATGACTGCAGAGTACGTGACATGTACCACATCCACTCCTCGCAACTGATTCCCGAGGACTTTGCTGTCGAATGTTTAGGGTGAGCACATTAATGTATCTGCAGCCCGGAGACTCTTCATTATTACTCGTCTTATCTTGTTATAATGTGACAGTATTTCATATTTGAGACTTGTATTTACTCCAGACTTGGAGTGATGTAGTAGTGCCTCTTGTATTGTCTTAGACTAGATTCCTTGGGGTTGTATTAGTATTGTATTCTGCGCTTATTTATATTTATGTTTAAAACTTATATTTCTATTGTCCTATTTGCTTTATTATTGTTTAATTAACGATCTGTGAAAGGATTCGCCTACCAAGGTGCGAAACGGTAGGTGCTCGCACAACAATTTGATTTTGGGTCGTGACAAGAATATAGTATGAGACTAAGTCTCCATTACGAGATTTGATTTGATAAATGTCAATAAAATATATCAATCATATGATTTAGCTCACTGAATCAGGAAGTATCGAATTGAAAAGTACCCTAAGCCAAACTGAATATGAGTGAGAGACTCGAGAGATTGTTATACTAGTAGGTATTGCGAAAATTGCAAGGTAAGCTATTCAGTTGTCTCTAGTAAGAGAGACCTTTTCTAAGGCAAGTTGTAAGTTATTAAAGTTCGCAGGGTTAAGGAAGAAGCTGAGGTAATAATATGATTTCTCAGGAATGGAATCTTTGAGCGCAAGGTGTGGCCATCCTCCCAAAAAGGGAGATAGTACAATAAAGTATCGAAACAGAATCACATGTTATTTTAGTGATTGAGTAATTAAGAAGGGTTACAATCAAAAAGTTTCAAGGCGAATAAGGTTGTGTTATCCAGATGCTACGGATGTGTGATGATTATGGAGTGGTATGCATATACAAATGGTAAGAAAATAACAAGTGGAAACCTCGTAGCTGGAGGAGTTAGGCAACAGTAAGAGCAGTCAAATATATGGGGCTCAGAAAAGAGTAGCATGAAGTTTAAAAAAAGACAGAAATGTATAGGCCCAAGAGGGGTTATTTAGAATTAATGAATAAAATTGTAAGTCGAGTCAACAACCGGAGATGATTTATGTTAGCCCAGAAGGAGGTTAGTCAAGAGGCCAGACGAGTTGTCAGACGATAAAAATTTGTACATTGTAGAATGGTTCTAGAGCCTGACGTTTCAGTTTCGCAAGTAAATGATCGTAACTCTCAGAAGGCATTTCAGACAGGAGAAATGGCAAATAAGATCTAGTGTATAGCAGTTCAGAAGTAAAAAGGGTCATGAAGCCTAGGATCAAAGCAAATATTTAAAGGTTGTGTATAGAATTAATACTATAGTAGTAAGGATGTTAGTGGAAGTAGTCAAGAATAATTGTGGTTAGTTTAAGGGCACCTAAGATCCTACAAGTATATTTAATCAAGAGCTTGCAGCTTAGTATGAACGAGAAGTTTCAGTCTAAAAGCATATTGATAAAAGATGTTAGCTAAGAGACGATATAGGAGAATTTACTCCGAGTATAGTGGTTTAAAGTGTGGGTTGAAAAATAATTGACCAATGACGTCAATCCCTTCATAATATGGGTATGTTACCAACAAGGAAGTACGTCAACAGCTTGTTGTTAGTTATGCTGGTTGAATAAATAACCAAACAAGAACTCAGAATCATAACTGAGGCCATGTATATAAGGAACTACAGATTTGTAAAGACTAAGAAAATTTAATGCATTTGTAATGTGCTATTCTACCCTCCCCAGACCCCACGTTGTGGGATTTCACTAGGTTGTTGTTGTTGTTGTTGTAATGCGCTATTCAGAAAGAATAAGGAAATGAGACCCTCTACGACTAAGAGTTGTTGGCAGTCAAGGAGAATTACAGACACATGACTTAGGGTGGGTAATTGTTGAGCACGCGTTTGAGATATGGCGTGATATCTTTATAATCATTAGAACCTCCAAAAGATATCTTTAAGCTGAAGTAGATGAATTTGGGATGAATTTTCCCTACTAATAGAAAAAGCATCCTCTAGGACGAGTAACGATAGTACAAAGATACGCGAGTCCTCTTAAAGAGAGTAAAAGTCCTTAGGATTAAGAAGTAAGAAAAGATGAGCCAAGATAATGTAGTTGAGTATGGTCCTCCTCCAGAAAGAAACAATTCAGAAGCTAGACTACTACGGAAAAGTATCCCACAAAACTGGTGAAAGAGAACTGAACTAAGATAACAACATAGTTGCAATCCAGAATCTAGTGGTATTACCTTCGGTGGTAAAAGTGAAAGAGTAGTAGTATGCAGATTCTGTTTTAATATCACTTAAAGAGGAAGTTCATACAATAAGGTGACAACCTGCAGGGCAACATAAGATGAGATCTATGGGTAGCTTGGCTTACCTAGAAGTCGATAAGTGAGTAAGTTAGACAAAAAGCTCCATCAGTTAGCAAGCTTGGAGTTTGATTAATACGTTCTGATGATGGTAGAGCTATGATTCAAAATGCTACAAAATAGTCCCTTGTGATAGAGGTAGAGGATCAATAATAAGAGGACCCCAAGTTAGCAGTCTTTAAAGAAAAAGTTCCATGGCAAGAGAAGCCAATGTTTTATCTTAAGGGGTATAGAGTTCTCCGACGCAGATGTTGAATGGATGCCCTAGATATAGTTAGTCATCGGGGAAAGATTGTGAAAACGGTACATTAGTCCCGCTATTCTATACATTCTGGTTCGACGAAGATCTACCATGATATGAGATATATATTGGTGGAATGATGTGAAGAAAGACATTGCCGGGTTTGTGGCACAGTGTCCCGATTGAGAGCAAGCAAAGATGGAGCATCATAGGCTTAAAGGGCTAGTACAAATTATAGAGATCTAGACTTGAAAATGAAAGATCATTTATATTAATTTCATTATGGGGTCACCCCACTCTTATCAGAAATATAACTCCATATGAGTGATGGTCGACAGATTTACAAAGGTGACCCATTTCTTGCTAAACAGAGCCAGTCACACGGCAGAGGATTATGCAAAGTTGTATATGAAGGAGACCGTGCGACTTCATGACATTTTAATGTCTATTATTTCAGACAGATGAGCTCTATTTACATTAAACTTTTGGAGATCCTTCTAGAGATGTTTGGGAATACAAGAGGACCCTGGTGTAGTTTTCACCCCAGACAGATAGCCAGGTTGAGTGTACGATTTAGATGCTGGAGGATATGCTTCAGGCATGTTTTCAAGATTTCAAAGAGAATTAGGATTATAATTTACCCTCAATGAGTTTGCATCTATTACCAATTATCATTCAAATATCAAGATGGCTCCTTATAAGGCCTTGAATAGTCGAGAGTGCAGCTTTCCTATTGATTGATTTGGCGCAGGCGGATCAGAGTTACCTATAACTGATTTTGTCCACCAGGCTATAGAAAAAAGTTAGCCAGAGTCACCAGAAATAACTTATTGATGTGTGATGCCGAGATCTAGAGTTTTTGTAAATGATTGGGTCTTCCTGAGAATGTCTCCAATGAAAGGCGTAATGATATTTAGCAAGAAAGGAAAGCTTAGCCCAAAGGTACATTGGGTCGTACAAAATTGTTCGAGGAATAGGCCAAGTAGCCTACAAGTTAGAGTTGCCTCCGAAATTGGAGTTTATGCATCCAGTCTTTCATGTATCTATATTATGGAACTGTTTTATGATTAAAGGATATTCGAGTTGAAAAGGTTGCAGCATAGATCATATACAGCTTTGTGATGTTTTTATTAAAATTGATGGTTTTGTGGAACCAAAAGTTGTTGTCGATTGATTGTGGCCCTGTGTGGCATATGTATTGTGTTTTCTGGTTGCGTGACTGGCTGGATATAGTGAAGTATACAGAGGAGATTTTGTCAAAATTTTCATAAGACCCTTAAGAGTTAGTTTCTCTCCTATACCCCTCTACATTAGAGAACCAATGTTCCTAAGGGAGGAAGAATGTTACATCCCGTATTTTTTTCATTTCGCGCTAGTGCGCATCGTGAGTAAGTAATGAAAGTTCAATGAAGCTAAGATCCCATTTTCTGATGATAATGAATTTAAATCGATGTTAAGTAAGTTTCGTAAGAGTTCGGGATTAAACGAATCAAAGAAAATACTTTTCAATGAAGTTCGCTAAAGGAAAATGGATTGTAATGGCCCATACTTTCGGGGTGTCACGACCCAAACTCAAGGGCCATGACGGGCACCTGAACATGCTAGCCAAGTACCACCTAACGTACATTTGTAATGTAAATGTAAACATAGGTAGGCATATAGTGCTGTCGTGTGACGACCCACTGACTCATAGAAAAACATGACGGAATAAAATAGTTTGTAAAGACACGACTTCGTAAACATGCTATCATATACATCTGTACTACAACGTGTGAATTAACAAGACTGTCACACCCTAATTTCCGTTAGGGCGTGATGGGCACCCGACCCTTATTTAGGGCCGAGCGAACCCGCGGATTCACATAATAGTCATACTCACGCTGGCTCTCAAATCATGACACAAATATACATAACAAAAATTTATCGAAGAATAATATACTTTTTGCTTTTCTCAAATCAAATAAAATCTTGCAACATATGAAACTTATAACACAACGCATAATAATATACCGCTTACATAGCCATTTACATAACCGACATCTAATACCCACAACACCTCTTCAAAGTCTCTAACATAGAACAAATCGTCATAACATAATGCTCTGGCTCGGCAAAGACTCCGAAGGAACTGGAGCTCACCAATCCCGCTGGAACATCTTCTAATAATATCCTCACTCATCTGGGTGTACCTTAGCCGCTTCCTAAGTTACTCCGAACTTACGTCTTGACTTCTCACGATCTTCCTCACTTGTTCTTTACTTCGGCTAGACCTCTATCTTACAAGAAAAGTGTTTTGCATGCTCCAACAATTATTCCATGGTGTAGAGGACCTCTCAATTGATATGAAAGCTAAAAGAAACAATTTTTTTCCATGATCAACACCATGGGGCTGGTTCGGCCAGCCCCTTGTGGCCGTTTCTCTCCATTCTTTTTTTCTCCATCTCTTTCTTTTTCTTGAAGTTTCTAGGAGGCAAAATGATGAAGATGATTTTTATCATCATCTTAGCCCCTTAAGTAATTAAAACATGTGGCCATGGCCCACTAGTCATGTGGCCGGCCACCCCCTCTTTTTTTTTTTTTTTTTTTTTTTTGTTTGAATTCTTCAACTTTCCAAAAATAGAAGACTTTCCAAAAATGAAATTGACCCCAAATGCTCCCTTAATATTTCCATCCAATGAGATTCATAAGCAACTTAAGCCTCTAAAACATACAAAAGTCTCTACTTCATTTCCCGGGATGGTCTTGCTCCCAGCTTGTCGTAATTCACTTAAAATATTCCGACGTACAAAGTGCGGGATATAACATCCTTCCCCCCTTTAGAACATTCGTCCTCGAATGTTCAACTAGTCGTATAAGGTCTTAAAATCTCGAGGGGGTTTCCTTTACTTTCATAGCATGTCATCTCATTTACCAATCATATTTCTCTTTCATTTCCTTCTCAAGTTTGCAAGTCATTTCCTTTATGTCATTATTCCGCCACGGTGCCTTAACGGAAGCTACATCTTTAGCACACAACCTTCTTGCCTTACAATTATTGTAATAAGATTCGGTGCAATCTCGAGTTAAGTCTTTCCTTCTTATCAAATTTGATCACGTTCTTTATAGATGATATCTTCAAACATGCCCATTCGCCAGTCTGGAATCCTAGGTGTCGATACCGATCATCACCATATGACTTCTGTCGTTTCTGAGCTACTAATAGTCGTTCCCTGCTTTAACCTTTATCGGCTGATACAATTCTGAAAGAGGTCGGTGTATAAATTCACCCTCCTTTTTGTGGCCAACTAGTTCTGATCACTTGCTTAAATCGTCTTACACTTGTATCTCTCTCCCTCGCTTCCCCCCTTTAGGGGTGTACTTATACTATCGCCAAATTTTACCTTGCCCTAAATCCGCATTTCCAATCTCAATTAAGCGGTACTTTTTATCCCAACATCTTAATTCCCTTGCTATTCACTCACTCATTTTCTTCCCTTTCCAAATGTCGTTGCATTAACACTTTCCAAGCTTAACTTGTAGTGAAAATAACATCAGCTCGCCTTGTAACATTTGCACTCTTTATATATTTTTCCACTTGAACCTCGTTATTCTGTCCGATTAGCGCCTTCCATATACCGCCCCGTTAATTGCCGGAATACATTTATCCGCTGATCTAGCCATGTGCAGGATATCCTGTGCGTACCTATGTACACATATAGTCCCTACTATCTTGCTTACAAGATATCTCCAAATACCATTCCAATTCACCTTAATTCTAAAGCTACGATGCACTTTCTTCCTCTTTATCGGTCCAATCCGCCTCGTCCTGCGTGACCTCGTAGGGTTTCTGCCCACTCCTCGGACTCTTAATTTACCCTTAAGTCACTCTAACTCCTTATTCACTTCTTGCGTCCGAATTTGTAGAATTTTCAAAAAATTCCCGTGGGGGTCACCCATCCCAGATTTCTCTCGCTTCGGACGCTTAACTTTGAAACTTCGGTGAAATACGATGCCTCAACGCCGCATAATCGCATCCACCTCACCGCATGACCTCCGTCACGTGATCGGAGTAAGTCGAAGTCTTAACGGAGTTCGAAGCGCTCTTATATCATAATTACTATTTTACCCCTCCTTTGGTCCTCGATATTCGCCTTTCATCTGTGGATGTGATTACTTTCCGTCCTGAACTTTCAGGTCCCCAATGGCGACGAGCTCACTTTGGTCGTCATCACTTATAGATGCTTGATCACCGGCCCTTGGATTTCTGCTCCCGTTTTACCCCGTTCCTCGTCTTTTCTGTAACCGAGTCTTTCACATTACCGTCACTTATAACACTCGTGTCCTTAGCTACACATGTCATAATCTACTATTATACTGTTATCCCGCTCTCTTCCCATTCTCTCCTTCCGATTACCCTTCCTTTTCTTACGCTCACTATCATTTCCACCATCATATAACGCTTATTCCAAACTCCCTTTACAAAACTTAATAAGTCTCGCTTATTCGCTCTAAAGCTTAATTTTCCGTTTCACTCTTACTTTTATATTCTAGCTACGTAGACCACGTCATAGCTTTAGCCGCTTTCTCATTAGGCTTTACTTATTTCCATAACAGTCCTCGCTGTATCCATATTACATCCTGTTCGTAATCAATCCGATATTATAACCATAACACTGCTTAATCCTTTATCCCATCCGGCCCACTTTATTCTTAACATCTCACAGGCTGTCTTATCTATTCATACCCGTCGTAATTTCTCCCCCTGTGCTCTTATCTTAATCGTACTATTACTTCTTTCACTATTAGCTCGTCGTAGTTCGTCCCGACTTGTCCATTCGGTCAATACTTTAAATAACACTCCGTCACGGCCTACCGGCCCTGTTTGGGATTGTCTCTTAAGATAACAAGCCCTTTCCAAAATTATTATTACTTTTTTTTTCCTCCGCATCAACATCGGCCTTCTAATTATTCTTATCCTCAATTTAGCGATTAACTTCTTTCTCGGCGTCGGCCATACTCGTAACTTAGTCAAATCCTGTCATTGCTATTGGCACGACCTTCCAAGACATATTACGGATCTATATCTCATTTTCACTTTATTTCTGGGAAAATTTCGGCAGAGTTTCCTCTGTAACTGTTACTTTCCCAAAACCTGTACACAGGAAATACCAACAATGCCTCACAGGGCTAACACACATATATGCATCTCGCATCATATCACAGCCTCACAGGGCTCCCACTATCATAATGAACGTACCTCATATTTCCAACTCAAACGGCACCTGTTACACTTTCTTGTTTACTTTCCCCTTTTTAATCACAACTTGTGTTTCAACCGTACTTTCATATCTTGCCCGACATGTATCTTTCGTACCATTGCTTACCTGCGTACTTCGTAGCTTCCAACGTCGCTAGTCGCTTTCTTCCATCAGTGCCATTTCCCTGCCAAAATCAAAGATCAATGTCGGCAATTTCCTATAACTTGGCTCTACAAAGACGATCTAAGATGCCAAAGAAGAGTAACCGTCCTAGATGCCCCGTAGCCTCCTGTTTATAAATGTGGCGCGCTTCACACCATAAACAAGGACTCTACCGGACACGACTTTGCGTACAACCCCAAGACGAACCGCTCTGATACCAATTTGTCACACCCTAATTTCCGTTAGGGCGTGATGGGCACCCGACCCTTATTTAGGGCCGAGCGAACCCGCGGACTCACATAATAGTCATACTCACGCTGGCTCTCAAATCATGACACAAATATACATAACAAAAATTTATCGAAGAATAATATACTTTTTGCTTTTCTCAAATCAAATAAAATCTTGCAACATATGAAACTTATAACACAACGCATAATAATATACCGGCTTACATAGCCATTTACATAACCGACATCTAATACCCACAACACTGTCTTCAAAGTCTCTAACATAGAACAAACTGTCATAACATAATGCTCTGGCTCGGCAGCACTCCGAAGGAACTGGAGCTCGCCAATCCCGCTAGAACGTCTTCTAATAATATCCTCATCTCATCTGGGTGTACCTTAGCCGCTTCCTAAGTTACTCCGAACTTACGTCTCGACTTCTCACGATCTTCCTCACTTGTTGTTTACTTCGGCTAGACCTCTATCTTGCTAGAAAAGTGTTTTGCATGCTCCAACAATTATTCCATGGTGTAGAGGACCTCTCAATTGATATGAAAGCTAAAAGAAACAATTTTTTTCCATGATCAACACCATGGGGCTGGTTCGGCCACCCCTTGTGGCCGTTTCTCTCCATTCTTTTTTCTCCATCTCTTTCTTTTTCTTGAAGTTTCTAGAGGCAAAATGATGAAGATGATTTTTACCATCATCTTATCCCCTTAAGTAATTAAAACATGTGGCCATGGCCCACTAGTCATGTGGCCGGCCACCCCCTCTTTTTTTTTTTTTTTTTTTTTGTTTGAATTCTTCAACTTTCCAAAAATAGAAGACTTTCCAAAAATGGAATTGACCCCAAATGCTCCCTTAATATTTCCATCCAATGAGATTCATAAGCAACTTAAGCCTCTAAAACATACAAAAGTCTCTACTTCATCTCCCGGGATGGTCTTGCTCCCAGCTTGTGGTAATTCACTTAAAATATTCCGACGTACAAAGTGCGGAATATAACAAAGACTATGCAACCTCTGACAAAGACATAACTGTCTATAAGCCTCTACTGGAATACATGACATAACGTGATCGAGACAGGGCCCCGCCATACCCATGTATATGAATATATATGTAATCATGGTGACTCACGGCAACTCCGGAAAAAATAGAGTGCAACAACACTGATCGCTGAGCTGATATCCTACCGGACGGGTCACCAACCTGTATCTCAATACCTGCGGGCATGAACGCAGCCCCCCAAGCAATAGGAGAGTCAGTCCAAATAATGTACCGAGTATGTATGGCATGGAAGACAGTATATAAGAAACATAGAAATAATGTTAAATCCCGTACTTTTCTACGTTGGATTATTCGTAAGTTAACTCACATAAGCTCGAAGGACAAGATTATTTTGAGGTTATAAGTATTTATGTAATGCTTAACAAGTGATAAGTAAGTGTCGTGAAGGTTAGAGGTTAAACAAATTCAGGCTATGGTTCGAACCGCTCGCACGGGAGAATTTTTGTCATATTCAAGTATGCAAATAAACAACTCGTTATATAAGAAGATGAAGTCCCGAAAGGATTTCAGACTTAAAAATGGGACGAAGATGGTTGGAAATTATATTTTTTGGTGTGCATAAAGACGTTATGCACTAGTGTTATACCACATGATTATGATATTGGGTATAGAAAGTGTGTTAGAAGCGATTCATGTCTAAGTAAATTGACATCAAGGAATTAATCATGTGCATAATTGATTAAATATGGAATTGTAATGGAGATAAAGAATCTAATAAAAATTCATGGAAAGGGCTGAGTGGCAAACATTCTCCATGTGGCAAAAGAACTAGTGACTAAGATTATATAAACAATTTGGTGGCATATTTAGGAGATGTGTGTTAGAATATATGAGCAATTAGGTGGCATCTTTAAAAAATGAGTGTATTTGTAAGGTAATATTCTAGGGATGAGGGACCCACGGTCCATAATTAAAGCTTACAATTGATATCTCAATTTCAAAGAGATAATTGTCTTCAAGAAACGTATGCAAAGAAATACATAGGCAAAAGAACTCCATATTTCTTTTAAAGGTACGAAGTGACCAATCTATGTTAAAGCAATAAGATACACTGGACGAGATACGGGTTATGGCACGTCGAATACGTGATTCTAACACTGATTTTTCTCCGTATTATAGCAATCAAAGGTTACTTCATCGTGAAGTAAAGTGACGGGAAGTCTGGAGGAAGGTAGCCAAAGTATGACTCATAATCTATGAACTTCTACGAGCTCGTATGAGTATCTAAGGTATGTATTTGGTAAGAACTTACGAGACGTTGAGCGGAAGTCATAAACTAGTTGACGGGTGTTGTAGTTTTGGGCTGTCTTTGTGCATATTCTTAGTTGTGGATGGTTTTGAGTGCTTAAGTGTTAAAATAGATTATTTTTTTTGTTGTTTGTAGCTGGTGGTTGGTTGAGTTGTAGTTGTTCAAAAAATAGGGGAAATGATGTCCGATTCATTTCATGCCGAATTATGAATTGATATACGTGATATAGTAGTATCGTCTAAATTCGTATATGCGTTCCTCTGTTATAGGATTGGCATCCTAGCTACGATGAGTTTGTTGTTTGATTGTACTGACGACTTGAGGTATGTTAAGGCTATCCTTTCCTTCATTCTTTTGGCATGATCTTTACGGAAACGAAATGTAACCAAAAGTACCTCATAATGACTCTATTCTTGGAAGATTAGAGACGTTTATTCATTATGATTCCATGTTGTTATTCTTCAAGCTCAAGTTATTCTTGTTCCTAAGTCCTGAAGGGGCATATATAAGGTTTCATATTTCCTTTATGTTTTCATGATGATTCTAACTCCCGAAGGGGGCGTATGATAATAGTGAAGATGTTCTTAACAAGATAGGAAAGTCATGACTGGAAAGTCACTCCGAAGGGAGTTCCGAGTTTCATAAGTCTTGTCATGCATCATCTATACATACATATTTATATACTTATGCATCATGATATTATGGGGCATGCGAAGGGCTATGGCATTATATATGCAAACCACCTGGTCAGCTGGTATATGATGATTATGATGCCCGAAGGGACCGATATGATATAATGCTCGATGGAGCAAATGGGTAAAGCCATATATATACATACATATATGATATTCATGCATTGCATTGCATTTGCATCACGTTCATTGTATTCAACAGTGTTGTATGCCCTATGGACGAACTATGATACGCATAGGTGCACAGTCATTCAGATGTGGTTATGCATACGAGAGACGTAGAGGGACATATGCGCTAGACTATCATCAGTATAGTAATATTATAGATACATAAAGATGCATATGATCCTGCATAAGAGGTTATAGTATCACACAGGTTTCAGCCTTCAAAGGGTAAGTAAAAAGTTAACAGGTTGATTCTTATCCCTCTTATTCTCCAGTATGATATTGTAATTATTATGTTTCATTCTGCCTGGCATACTTGGTACATTATTTCGTACTGATGTCCCTTTGCCTGGGGACGCTGCATTCATGCCCGCAGGTTCATATAGGTTACCAGGAGGATCACACAGATAGGATTTGCCAAGTATCAGCCAATGTGGTGAGCTCCAGATCATTCGGAGTTACAAGGTCCAGAGTTTTGTCTACATATAGTATGGGTAGGTGGGGGCCCTGTCCTGACCATGTTACAATTAGACTCTTGTAGAGGCTTGTGGACTTGTGTTGTCAGTTCAGTATGTCAGCATGGAGGCATTATTGGCCCTTGTATATATCTATTATGAGTGTTTCTACTTACAGAGACGTGTATTGGCCTAGTTGTCCCAGATATGATATTATGTTTGTAGTTTGGCCTCCTTAGCCTCATTCATCTTTCGAGATCTAGATGATGCGAGTTGCAGCTTGGTTCGCTCGAGCCTAATAAGGTGTCAGGTGCCAGTCACGCCTCACCTAGGTTGGGGTGTGACAAATAATATGAGATAAGAGAAACAACTTGTATGTTTGACTGCCACTGAGGGCGTAAACTAAGCATGCTTTCTTTAAATAAGAATCATATTTGTATACTATATTTATAAGCCACTTAGTGGGGCTATGTCATCAATATATGCTACCCGGCCTTAATAGGACTCGGTGTGGAACTACCCGGCCACAATGGGACTCACTGTGAATACCCAACTGATCAGTGATTGCAAGATAGGTGCCTACCCAGCCGACTATAGCACGGATCAGTGTCATAAAATAGATACATATATATAATGCATGAATGAGAGTACAAGGAAACATTATTACTCTATCGGAGTGATGTAAAGTCGGTACACCTTCGATTACCACTTATGGAGCTAACATCACCAACATATCTTACCTTGAAGGATCAATGATATGATTAGATCAATAATCATAAGAAAAGATCAATAATATCATAAGGAGATCAATAACATAAGTTCCCTAGCATTTCTAAGAATGAAGTCATTATGGATATCGTTCGTTCGCTTGTTTCGTTCATATCATATGGGTCATGCCAAAAAGAAATAAAGGGATAGCCTTAACATACCTTAACCTTGATGTGTCCTTAATACTTCTCTAGCAATCCATCAAACCATTCAATCCAATCTACACAACATAGAGAAGCTTCTAATCAAAGCTACGTAAGTTTAACTCGCTTATTAAGCTAGTAGCTTATTGACGTGAATTCGGACAGCATCTCCCCTGTAACATTCACTTCCATCCAACTCAGATAAATCCAATACAACAATACAACATCAATCATAATACATATTCAAGTTTCCATACTAAGTTAAGTCAAAATCCATCTCATCGATTCTTCCAAAACAGCCCATATGCATAACATCTTGTTTTTTCATGTTCTATTTCAAGTTTACTTCCAATCATTTCAGTAAATCCTCGTATAAACATATAAGCATGAATCAAAGCAGAAAGTACATCATTTTCATATTACTTACCATGAATTCCAGCCACAACAACAAGTACATACCATTCAAAACAATCCAACAACACAAGAGCAATATCTTATCTTTCTTTCATGTTTGTCTTACCTTTGTTCACTTAATTCACACAACCAATACCAAAATAATCTTGAACATAACCAAGAAGGTGGAGTACTTACCTCAAACAGTAACTTCAAGTCGAAACCCTAACTTCTCCTCGCTCACCACAAGCCTTGATCCATCAACAACACCATACAATTGCATTTCCTTGTCCTCCTTGAACTTTTGATGTAGAACTTAGGTGAAATCACTTAGTTTTGACTTAGGGTCTTTATGAACTTACTTGGGAGGGTCTTGGGAGCTTATGGACGAAGTTTCAAGTGAAAATGCTTTAAAATGGCCTTTAAAACGTATTTAAAATACAAGAAGGTTGGCTACTGCCATGGGTTTCACGCCCAACTTCTACGGATCATATAGTTTTGTACGGGCCATAAAAGGCACCGTACTTCTCGGATTTGTAAAATGTCAGTTGTATTTGAAAGAAAACTCTATGACTTGAATTTACATAGGTTATGGATTCCGTAACTCCTCGTGTTCTAGGAGATATACCCCACTTAATTTGACGTAAAAATCCTGTCCGAAAATCTGCCTAGTTCTCCCAAAGTCTCGACAAACTAAACTCCCTTGATTTGTTTAACCTCCAAGCCTTCCAATACTTGTTACATATGAACTTGAACCTTCATAAACAAGGCATAACATGTCCAATATCTCATAACCTCGAAGGCGAAGACAACCAATGTCCCATATACTTCAATATAACCAAATGAGAAGCGTAGCGTATTCTTTATTGGTTCACTTAGCTTCCAACTCTCACATTCTCTAAGAGATGAATCGATAGTCATATATTACTTTGAGACATGCTCGAAAGCTGCTTGTACAGCTTCCCAAAAAACTCTCGGCACGAATCTAAGTCACTAGGATCCTTACGGAATCTCAAGGTATGAAAAAAGAGGGATGCGAAATCTTATTTTGTCTTCTTAACTCTTATAATTCTTGAAACTTGTCCCACTCATATTAGCTTGCTTACATCGCAAGATAGCGAAATTTTCTAAGGTGTAACACGGGGTAAGAATAAGAGTTCTTAATATGATAAGAAGGTCTTATTATAATGTATTTTACTTATACAATAGTCGTATGATAAGCCTTGAAGCCAAGCAAGTTGTAAAACAAAAGTTGGTAAAGGTCATCTCAAGTAACGTTCATACTGTTACTAAAATTTTGGCCTAATGTCACTGAACTTTTCTCCAAATATACTTGAATTTACGGGGTACCCACCCACCATATCGAAGATCTACGAGTCTAGTCTCCAACGCATTAAATCAGTTGTCAATACAACATCGGAGTAGATTCGCGTTTTCGCGAGATTGCGCAGTCAGCCCCTTTAGGACCCACTTGAGGCGGTGGAAATATGCAAATATATATGTGACGCCTAATGCTCATTTTCATTCATTTTTTCCATATTCTACAAACCCTAAACAACCATAGACCTTCTCCCAAAGTTCTCTCATGATCCAAGACCCAAACAAAGGACAAGCAACACCAATAAAGTATCGAGAATCCCGTGGTGCTAGTGAGGCCAAGTTCTTCTCCTTTGTTGCTAAGTTAGAGGTTTCCTTGAATTGAAGTAACTTCAGATGAGAGGTCATTCTTGTTGATTGAGGTAAGAATATGTCTTCTCTACATGTATTTAAGTTTGTACAAGTCTTAGCTACTTTGTTTTGGTTGGAAACCCTTGAAGAAAAGGTTGGAAATCATGTTGAAGTTCTTGTAACATTGTGGATTGTTTTGGGATGTTTCTTATGGTATTTTGTGGATGGAAATTCATGGAATAAACTGAGTATGTTGTGGTTGCCGTAGTTAAAAATTTCTTGAAGGAAGAAGGTGTTGCAAGATATAGTTTTGTTAATCTTAAACCGAGTTTGCCGCTCGTCATATTGTTGGGTTGATTAAGGAACTTGGTATAGGATTATTAATTGTTTGGGCCTTATTTTGTTTTTTCTGAAGTTGAGAGAAGTTGAAGAAATAGGGGAGATGCTACCCATTTTTTTGTAGAATAAGTTTGTCGTTCGGAATACGACACGTTAGTTATACCGCTTGTAATGGGATGATAGCGTCATTTCATCATTGTAGATTAAGGTACGGTGAGTTAAGCTTATCGTGGTTGTTGGGAAGATTATTTTGCAAGGTATATAAAGGCTATTCCCTTTCTTTTCTTGGCATGATTCTAGTTTCGGAGAGGATCCGAACAAGCTTATCGAAAGAAGAACTTAAATCTCTATTCAAGCATTAGTATATCACTAATAGCATATCATTTTGTGTCCCTTGTCGGGAGTATATTTTAGTCTATATATTATTGTGATTGGGTATTGAGATAGGGAGTATATGCATTCATAATCATTTACATTTGCCTTCGGGGCTATGCATTTGTCACGACCCGAACTGGAGGGCCATGACTGGCACCCGGTGCCTACTCAACTGAGTGCCACGTACTCACCTTCTTCTATATCATTAGACTGACCCTAGGCCTTTCAAGTCCATATCATAGTATATCTATAACTAAGCGTAGAACATAACTCGTAATGACCAATCCATAAGGATATACATAGATACATAGGGGCCGTCAGGCCGTCATAACAGACTGGCATGACATAACTAGATAGCTTAGATGCCTCTTCTTACTAAGAACAGAATCTTCATAAAATAACATTTGTCTATATCTTGATCATCATAAAACATACCCAAAGAAGGAAAGAATTAGCCTTAACATAAAGAATTAGCCTTAACATACCTGGATGATCTCCTTTCAGTCCACAACTAGGCTAAACAAAATCTCCTTGCGTCTACAATAAGAGGAATGAGGTCGTCGTCAATAAACAATGTCGCTACTATCATATTTGGATAATCATATAACCTACGGAAAACGAGAAGCAACTCCCGTGTTTATACTAAATACTGAGGACCACTAAGGGTCATAGACCAGTCCAACAACTACAGTTCAATATGAGCCTCTCCAAGTTCTTTAACAATCCTATTGAGCGGCAAGCTCATTTTACAATTAACAAAACATAATTTGCATTCCTTCCCTCTTTCACAAATTAGTAAGCAACGTTCATAACATTATACTAATATTTACCATGTCATTTCCACCTCAAAACATCTCTAAAATACATTCCAAAATAGTCCATACTTTTACCCTTCAATCTTTATTTCCTATTCGCGGTTTATATAAGTTCTCTTCTCCACTTTATTTAAATAACATATGATTAATCTTGAAAATCATAACCATGAAATATTCATGTTATATTCCATAATTTCCAGCCATTAGAAACCATTGTTACATACTCAAAACAGTCCAACAAAACACTGGCCAAACTTTAGACTATTTCAATGCTATCTTGTGGTCTTTTGCCTCAAACGACTTCACCCACATAGAATTAAGATTAAGAACAACCAATAACATGATACACATACCCTAAGGAGAGACTATGGCTCAGAATCCAGCCTTATTTCTGCTCAAAACAACCCTTAATAGCATGACAACATCATAGACTTGTTGTTCTTTGGGGTTTCGAACATTTTGATAAAAGATTGGATTGTTTTCCTTTTGATTTGGATTAGGAACCTTGGAGATATGTTAGTAAAGGGTTTGTGGGAGTTCTGGGATGAATTTTGATGGAAAATAATGAAAAAGGACCCTTCAACACGAATTTAAAATAATAAAAGTCGGCCACCGCCTCATAGATGCGTTGGCATCTACGATGCATATGGACATATGTGGCCGTAGATGGCACCACAGATCCCTTCTTGAAACTTTACAACCTTCAGGCTTCATCTGCGTCCATGATATGCAAAGCATACTGTGATCTGCGATGCAGATATCGCCCTTAAACTTGCCGAACTTCGTCGAAACGTATCTTCTTCAACTCGTATGACCCCGAACCTTTAGGTACATTCTTATAACTCATATACGAACTTCTACAACCTTCTAGAAGCTTTATAACATGTTTGACTCATATTAGCTTACTCAAGACACAAACGATGCAAAAAATTTCTGTGGTGTAATAGCATTTGCATTCCGGGCTATACATATATGCATATTATCTTCGGGGATATACAAAGATATAGTTTGCCTTTGGGGCTATGCATTCATCATCTCATACATTTTCCTTCGGAGCTATACAAATATGCGGATTTCCTTCGGGGATATACAAAGGTACAGTTTACCTTCGGGGCTATACATTCATCATCATATACATTTTCCATCGGGGCTATGCAGATATGCGCATTGCCTTCAGGGCTATACAAAGAGATAGTTGCCTTTGTGGCTATGCATTCATCATCATATGCATTTACCTTCGGGGCTATGCATTTGTCTTCGGGGCTATACATATATATAATTTTCCTTCGGCGCTATTTTATAGTTTAGTTATGTACATGCCATGCCTAGATAAGGCCGACTGCTTTTATAGAATTTTACATGTTATAAAAGTCACAGAAAGGTATGTTTTGCCCAAATTATTCTTGACTCCTCAACTTACTTTCAGTATAGCAGCTTTCAGCTATTTAGTTGCCTTACATGCTTGGTGCATTATTTTGTACTGACATTTCTTTTCCCGGGAGCGCTACATTTCATGCCTGCAGGTCCTGATAGACAGACAAAGAGATCCCCCTAGTACAAAGGTATCAGCTTGATTGGTAAGCTGCACTTCATCCGGAGTTACCAGGTCCTGAGTTGGTATTTTTTTGTGTATATAGAGATGATGGGTAGGTCAGGGCCCTGTCCTGACCATAGTACAGTTTGATCTTCTTAAAGGTTTGGAGACGTGTCCTATATATTCAACATAACAGTATAGTGGCCTTGTCGATCCTTGTTTATATCTTGCTTTGGGTTTGGCTATTTACAAAGACATATGTCATCCTTGCCAGCCCAGATTGTTGCACGTATGTTCAAAGTTAGTAAGTTACAGATGGTACGCTCAAGGTCCTTTACGGCAATGGGTGCCGGTCACGCCTCGCCAGGTTTGAGGCATGACACCGTACTCAGAGTGCGGGTACAGATCTTATGTTATAGGTAAATTAATAAAAATAGAATAATCATGCGAAGTAAGAATGCCAAGTATATGGGCATTAGTTTCTTCATTGCTGGAATAAATCATATCTTTAGCCTTGTCTAGCTCTATGACACTGATTATGTTCTTGCTCTGTGTTGAAACATGTTTGCAGACCTTGTACATGTGCTTTGTCTGCAATTCTCTTTATTTGAACAAAATACTTCTGAGTCATCTTCACGCTTTCTCCCCGTGATCTATTCTCTTCTGAGTCTTCATCAACTGCCTCTGATGTCCCTTTGTGATAGAACATGTTTTCATGCTTGTTCTGTTCTTCAGTAACTTGCTCTATGACTAAGTCATCTTCATTTTCTTTGCTCTTTCTCCATCTGTCTTGTGATAGATCATGTATGTGGATGGTTCATTCTCTCTCTGCTCTGATCATTTAACTTGTCTTTGCATTGGCACACAATTTTGAAACATGGGACGTGTGTATGATGTTTTCTGTAGCATCTTGCAATGGAACATGTCTATGGACATGTTCTAACCATCTTGTGTTGCTTGCTTTTTTTACATTGTCTGGAACCTCTGCTTTATCTCAATCAACTGTCTAGCTTTGTTCAATTACCTTTTCAATTATCATATGTATCTAGACCTGGTTTCTTTTCATTGTAGGTTCACTTTGTCAATCATCAAAACTTCACACATGGATTTATGCCAACAAAACCTCTGTGCTCTTTACGCCATGTACAACCTGTTCCAAACATTTCATTGCGCAGTATTTACGTTAAGATTAAACCATGTTAGTGTATGAGTCATAAAGCAAGTAAGCACAGTGATCATCTTCCCACTTTTGACATCATTAAAAGTTAACTCAGATTATGGCCAGTAAATTTTAATCAATATTGAACTCGTGGCCACTGAGGCTATCACATATGCACAATAAAAAAGAATCAGTCTCTCAATTTAAATTAAGAACATTCGAATCGCATACTTTAGGCATAGATTTGAATCATAGAATTCCATTAACTTTTACAAGTACACTTCAACTCTCTTGGTTACAACAGTAAATAACAGATCATTTGTAGTAGACTGGAGACCTAGATACTAAGACTATTACATGGCTAGAATTGGAGAGAACTAGGCCATTTTTTCTAGTGAATGTGGCCAATGTGGATGTTCTATTCTTGGCTAATTTCTATACAATCCTATCTAGGAGGTGTGAGGGCTTTTGCGATAAGGGAAATATATATATATATATATATATATATATATATATATATATATATATATATATATATATATATATATATATCTTTGTTTCTTCCCCTAATCACCATCCGAATCAAC